>NC_057806.1:386447755-386687707 GCF_018294505.1 Triticum aestivum | reverse complement strand
TGGATTAGGGGGTACCCGGATAGCCGGATTATATCCCTCGGCCGGACTGTTGGACTATGAAGGTACAACATTGAAGACTTCGTCTCGTGTTCGGATGGGACTCTACTTGGCGTGGAAGGCAAGCTAGGCAATACGGATATGTATATCTCCTCCTTTGTAACCGACCTTGTGTAACCCTAGCCCCCTCCGGTGTCTATATAAACCGGAGGGTTTTAGTCCGTAGGACAACATACAATCATACCATAGGCTAGCTTCTAGGGTTTAGCCTCTCCAATCTCGTGGTAGATCAACTCTTGTGATACTCATATCATCAAGAATAAATCAAGCAGGACATAGGGTTTTACCTCCATCAAGAGGGCCCGAACCTGGGTAAAACATCATGTCCCCTGCCTCCTGTTACCATCCGCCTTAGATGCACAGTTCGGGACCCCCTACCCGAGATCCGCCGGTTTTGACACCGACATTGGTGCTTTCATTGAGAGTTCCTCTGTGACGTCGCCGTAAGGAAGGATGCCTCATCTCGTTGTTAAAAAGAACATTACCGCCGGGGGAGCTCGGGCTGTCGGCCAAACTCTCCAGCTAGGCAGTTTCGTTATGACCGCCTGTTCGGCCGCTGCACTGACGATGACTTCTCGGGTCATCAAAAACAACCTCCACGTCGGCTCGGAATTCGCCGAGCAGATGGATCCAATGGAGCTCTCTTCCCTAAACGAACTCTTGGATCGCATCGCCGCCTTCGGAGTCGCTACGGACCCTTATTAGATTGGGTTTAAACCCGATCGAAGAGAGATTAACTCTCCACCGGTCACCCATCATGTTGCGGTGGTGGAGGAACAATGCGGCGATTCTTCCTCTATCTTGAGGACTAACTACGTACGAATTCCTGAGCTCTCCGAGCCAGATACCCGTTTACGGGAGGACATCACCCAAACCCTGAACCTAGAGCCAGGCTGCGGGCCAGACTCATCGGGCAACATACCGGAATCTGAACTTCCAAGATCGGAGACCCCTCGGCCCATGGGTCTCAGATCGGGTAGGGGTCCGGACTCAAATCCACCCACCCACCCAGACATAAATGATCTTACCAACTTCAGGCAAGACCCCCATGAAACAGTACATCATTATTGGGCCAGATTCCTCCTTGTGATGAACAAGATTAAGGACTGCCGAGAGGAAGACACAGTCTCACTTTTCTGCAATAACTGCACGGAGAAAGGAATCCTTAATGCCATAAGTCGCCTGACATATCACGCTTCGCCGACTTGGCGTCCATAGTATGTAAGTACTGTGCGATGGAAAGTGCCTGGAAAACCGAAAAGAAATTTTGGGATAATCCGGCTCCGAATATGCACCCAGTCCAAGGTAAAAGGGTGCACTATCATAAGACACCTGAGTTCATTACAAAGAAACAAACACCCTCTACAGGGCACGGAACTGTATTGGAGGGATGGCTTAATGGACACTGCAAAATTCATAGCACAGCGGATACAATACCAACCCACAGCCTTAGAGCATGTTGGATACTCCGGCAGGTGGCCAAAAGTGGTGAGGATCTTCTTATCCCAAATACCACAGAGCACCATCCCATGGATAACATTATGGTTTTAATAGTCTTTGAGACCTTCGCGTCAAATAATAGGCGCAAGAGAACACTCCGCAGCATTGCCGAAATCTGCCACGTAGCTGCAATAAATCCATGGAGTGACATGGCTATTACCTTCAATGCCAGTGATGAACCTAAATTCCGAACAACCAGAGCACCAGCCGCACTGGTCCTCTGTCCAATCGTGGACGGCTTTCGACTCACCAAAGTACTCATGGACGGCGGCAGCGGATTAAACCTCATCTATGAGGAAACTCTTGAAAAAATGGAAATAGACTGGAACCGCATTGAGCAAAGTAGCACAACCTTCAGAGGAATCATACCCAGTTGGGAAGCACGATGCGCTGGGAAAATCACACTAGATGTGGTATTCGGTACACCAGAGAACTATAGTTCTAAAGAAATCACATTTCAAGTGGCCCCGTTCAGCAGTGGATACCACGCCCTTTTAGGACATGAGGCATTCACGATCTTCCAAGCTGTACCCCATTATGGGTACATGAAGCTCAAAATGCCTGGGCCCAATGGAATCATCACTCTCGCCAGTGATCCGGACACAGCACTCTGCGCCAAAAACAAAACAGCCGCACTAGCCCTTGAGGCATTATCCGAAGCCCTCTCGGCAGAGGAATTAACCATGCTACGCTCCATGGTGGACTGGGACGACGTGATACTCGACAAGAGATCCAAATCCACCTCTTTTAAACCAGCGGATGAAATAGTCAAATTCCAAGTCCACCCAACGGACCCTACAAAAACAGCCTCCATCGGGGCACAGTTAAACCCCGTCGTGGACGCCGCACTACGAGAGTTCCTGTGCGAGAATTGGGACATATTCGCCTGGCATCCCTCAGACATGCCAGGAATCCCATGCAGACTAGCCGAGGATAGCCTCAATATCCTAAAGGGATTCAAGCCGGTCAAGTAGGCTCTTCGGCGTTTCTCCGAACCTAAGCGACAGACCATGGGAGAGGAACTAGCCAAGTTATTGGAGGCCGGATTCAATAGAGAAATAAAATAGCCGGACTGGTTAGCAAACCTGGTGATGGTACCAAAGAAGGATAAATCCTGGCGCCTTTGTGTCAATTTCAAGGACCTCAATAAAGCTTGCCTAAAGGATCCCTTCCCCCTCCCCCGCATTGATCAAATTATTGATGCTACCGCAGGACACGAGTCATTGTGTTTCCTCGACGCATACTCCGGTTACCACCAAATCAAGATGGCGGAGTCCGACCAAGCCGCAACGGCATTCATCACACCATACGGTCACTTCTGTTTCAACACAATGCCTTTTGGGCTCAAAAACGCTGGCGCAACATATCAGCGCATGATTCAGACATGTTTGGAGAAACAAATCGGCAAAACAGTAGAGGCATATGTAGATGATGTGGTCGTCAAAACTAAACACATCGACCCTCTGATAGATGACTTGAGGCTCACATTCGACAACCTCCGAACATACGACATCAAGCTCAATCTGGAAAAATGCGTTTTCTGCGTACTAGCCAGAAAGCTCCTGGGTTTCATTGTCTCCAGTAGAGGTATTGAAGCTAATCCGGCCAAAATCCGAGCTTTGTCACAGTTGGCTACCCCAACACACCTCAAACAAATCCAGAAGTTAACTGGATGTGTGGCGGCTCTAAGCCGCTTTATCTCCCGCTTAGGAGAAAAGGCATTACCCCTTTATCGCCTCCTTCGGCGCACCGAACACTTCGAGTGGACGGACGCTGCCATAGCTGGATTGGAAGAAATAAAAGCCATACTGGCAACCAACCCAATCCTGGCCACGCCAAACATCGGCGAACCAATGCTATTATACATCGTGGCAACTCATCAAGTTGTAAGCGCAGTGCTCGTCGTTGAACGAGAAGCGAACGAACATAAATTCCCTCTTCAAAAGACGGTATATTATGTCTACACTGTCCTCACTCCATGCAAATCACGGTACCCACATTATCAAATGATAGCCTATGCGGTATTCATGGCATCCCGAAAACTGCGACACTACTTTCAAGAGTGTTCGATTACAGTAGCCTCGGAGGTGCCACTCAATGATATTATAAACAACCGCGACGCCACGGGCCGGATTGCCAAATGGGCCATTGAGCTCCTCCCATTTGACATAACATACAAACCCCGGCGAGCCATTAAATCGCAAGTATTGGCCGACTTTGTCACCGAATGGACGGAAGCCAAACTCCCTAAAGAGTACGGCGCATACTCCAATTGAATTATGCACTTCGACGGCTCCAAAATGCTGGCTGGACTGGGGGCTGGAGTCGTCCTGACGTCCCCAACCGGAGATACAGTTCAATATGTACTGCAGATACTGTACACAGACTCCAACAATGCAGCTGAATACAAAGCCTTGTTACATGGTCTTCAGATGGCAGTTTCCATGGGCATTCAGAGCCTGGAGGTGCATGGGGGTTCGAACCTTGCAATATCCCAAATAAATAGAGACTTTGATGCCAAGGATCTGAAGATGGCGGCCTATCATAACGCTGTTCTGAAGATGTCAGCTCGGTTCGAGGGGCTCGAATTTCACCATGTGGCTCGGGAAAACAATCAGGCGGCGGATATCCTCGCCCGCATCAGCGCAAAACGTGATGCGGTCCCCCCAACATCTTTTTAGAGAGGTTGTTTAAACCATACATGGTATGGGAGGGGGACACCGGCAATATTAGTCCGGTCCCGACCACAACACTCGATACCGAACACTCTGACATAACCGGAGGCTCTGCCACCGAAATAACAACTTCAGCCCACGTAATAATGGCCATCATAGCCCCATGGACAGAACCATTCCTGGCCTACCTAACTAGGAAGGAACTTCCGGAGGACCAAAATGAGGCACGCTGTATAGTGCGGCGATCTAAGGCCTACAGGGTCCATGAGGGAGAATTGTATAAAAAAGCACTACCGGAGTCCTTCAAAGGTGCATCTCCGAAGAGGAAGGGCGGAACCTTTTGGCAGAAATTCACGCCGGAATCGGCGGCCACCAGGCCGCAGCCTGGGCTCTTGTAAGCAAGGCCTTCCATACAGGATTCTATTGGCCGATGGCCCGGGCAGATGCACAGGACTTGGTCCAACGCTGCGCCGGTTGCCAGCTTTTTGCAAATCAAAGCCACATGCCACCCGCCACCCTCCAAACAATCCCCATTACATGGCCCTTTGCGGTCTAGGGGCTTGACATGGTTGGACCCCTTATAGGAGGAACCCACAAGAAAAAATACTTACTGGTCATGGTGGATAAATTCACCAAATGGATAGAAGCCAAACATGTTAAAACAACCGAATCCGGACCGGTGATAGACTTCATATATAGGGTCATACACCGTTATGGCGTCCCCCACAGCATCATCACTGACAACAACACGAACTTCACGGCCGATGAGGTAAAACTCTGGTGCAGCAAAATGGGCATCAAGCTCGATTATGCTTTAGTCTATCACCCACAAACCAACGACCAAGTTGAGCGAGCAAACGGTCTTATAATGAGCGGCATTAAACCCAGATTAGTGCGGTCCTTAATGGAGTCTAACACGCACTGGGTAGAGGAGCTCGACTCCGTACTCTGGGGGCTGCGGACCACGGCGAATCATAGTACCGGATATACACCCTTCTTTATGGTGTACGGTGCAGAGGCAGTCTTCCCCTGTGACATAATTCATGACTCACCTCGAGTGCGCATGTACGAAGAAAGAGAAGCCGAGCTCGATCGGCAGGACAATCTGGACACCCTGGAGGAGGAGCGCGACGTGGCAAAAGCCCGTTCCGCATTTTATCAGCAACAGGCTCACAGATACCAAAGCATAGAAGTACGGGCCAAAACTTATAACGTTGGCGAACTAGTCCTATGCCTGCCGGATAAGAAAAAGAACTAGCTCGAGCCCAAATGGGAAGGTCCCTTCATTATCGACCAAGTTCTGACCAGTGGAGCATACTGTCTGCGGGATGCATCGACTAATCGACTCGAGCCGAACCCATGGAACGCGGCCAGGCTCCGAAGATTCTATGCCTAGCGCCAGACTCCATGTTCATCTCCTTCCTCTGTCCATTTTTTGCATTATCTGTCTTATTTTTCTTTCTTTATTTCTTTTATTCTTTCTCAAGGCCTTCAAGGGCCAACTTGTGCCTCGCTTGCACATTATAGATGCGCTAGCCGCGGTCATCATACCTGGGGGCTTCTTTCACAGAAGCTTAATTATTTATCTGGGCCTCATGCCCCACACATGTGTTATACTTCCGCGTGTACCTTTTTTCGCCATTATATGCATCGATATGACTTAAGTTTTGGCCAAGCTGGGTTGCCTGGCTCTTGTATTTATGCCCTACGTTCATGTTAATTCGGCTAGGGCATAAGGGGAGCACCTCTGCGATTGTTACTCTCGAGTCACCCAGATGTGTACCTCAGACTGGGTGAAGCCGAAAGCTAGCATTCTTAAGGGACTATTCGGTCGGTGAACAAAAGATGATTTTTATTTATTTTCCATATGTGCCCCCAGATGTTTTTTTCCTATCGCAGTCCAGACATGCACTTTAGGGCATGCGTACCCAGGGAAAGGAACCCTTAACGGAACTATTCTCCCTGGAAGATGTTTCTTACTACCCATGTAATATAACATAACTAGTTGGGCACTTGTCTGTTCAAGCACTAATGACCCCTACGCCTGGTCTCCACTCATACCCCGGTTCTTATATAACTGAGCGGGTATTCGGATACACTCCAGACTATCGGGTCCCGAGGTTGAAGCGAAAAGGTCCACCATGACAAATGATCTACAATCCGGCTAGAAGGCATTATACATGTCACTTTAATTACATAGTCATGCAGACTGACTAAATTCCTCTTCTATACCATCCAACAGGCGGTCTAGCCTACAATCCTGTTGGGAATACTTTGCGGCTAATTCTACTTGCCCATAAACTAAGCTAACGGGAATCTCCTTCCCGTCGGGCCCCACAGGTCCGACCTCGGCCATGTGATTTGGGTCAGCCTTGGTATACCGCGTCTTCACCATGGCCCAGGCTTCCCTGGCACCTTGACGGCAGGCCGATATCTTCCATAATCGGAAGCGCCGCCGTGCTCCCTTGAGCTTCTCTGTAAGCTCTGCAATGCCTTCTGGCAAGGAGACGGATGGCCATAGGGCCTGGGCAACACCTTGCATCACCTGCCGAACTTGTCCGTGCAGTTGTGAGAGCTCGGATAGAAGATCACCCGCAGACCCGGGCATTTCCTCCGCAGGACGACCCGTCAGCATACCTACAGACATAACGCTGTTAGTCGGCTTCTTCGCCGAACTCCTTCAAAAGGATTCGTTCATGCACTTACTGAAAATGCCGCGTCGAAGCCGCTTATTCTCCTTCTCGGAGTCTGCAAGCTGGGCTCGA
Source organism: Triticum aestivum (assembly GCF_018294505.1). Lineage (NCBI taxonomy): Eukaryota > Viridiplantae > Streptophyta > Magnoliopsida > Poales > Poaceae > Triticum > Triticum aestivum. The sequence continues at coordinate 386,680,710 of NC_057806.1, read as the reverse complement.
ACGTCTTTTAGTTCCACGCTCAGCTTGGTATTGGCGTCTTGGAGATTGTTTTTCTCCCGCCTAACCTCCGTCAGCACGCGTTCGCCAGCCTGTAGCTGTCGCACGACATGCTGGTCCTCCAGATTTTTTCTGGATTCATCTGCAACATCTATTGTTAGATCCGCAGCCACGCCGCACACTATATGGTAACCATCATTCTTTAAAATGTTACCGGTGGGGGACTTTTTCAGTTCCTTCAATGCGGCAACAGCGGCCCGCAGTTGGGTCTTGCATTCCTCCAGCTCCTGTGACAACCGAGTATTCTTCTCTGTAAGAACCTACACAATAAAGATGATCCTTAAATATGTTCTGCTAACTGTTTCAAGTCTCAGGGGCTACTGATACATATAATCGTCAGATTTACTTACCCGTACATCCTTTGCATACTGATCCGTGTCTCTGGCTAGACCATCTTGAGCAGCACAGAGGTACGCCTGTCCAGAATTGAAGGCATCAAATGCCTCTGGTGAGTAACAAGCGTCGCGGAGTACGGCCCGGCGGCGCCTATGATTCATGGCGCTTTCCACTTCTGAATTTGTGGTGGATAATCTATCCTCAACCTCTGTAGCAGGATTATCCTGCGCCCGCCCCATGTCGGCTTCCGCCTCTATGTCCGGTCCTAGCGCCCGACTGGTGGAAGCGTGATTGGCAACATCGCCGACCATATTCCGGCGAGCGTTTTTTTGTTAAAGAAACACAGGCGTCATTACATTTCGAGAAAGACGACAACCACGGAGCGGGGTTTCTGTTATACCTTTGGGCCGGCGTCTCCGTCCTGACCGCCTTCCTTTTTGGCCTGCCCGGCCTCGGCGCCTCTTGTTGGCGAATTACTGCGGGTTCGGCAGGGCGTCCCGAATGCCTTCCCTGTAAAAACGCCATATGTATATGGTAGGTGAAGTGTCTAAAAGGGGATCCTAGTTTTTGGAGTTGGGATTTTTGGTTTTTCTTACGTGCAATGCAGGAAGCAGTCCGGGATAGTCGGCCGTAATGGCCACCATGGCATCATCGCAGCTTAGCTGATAGAACTGTCGGTCTATCGGCTCCACAAATATGACCGGATCTTCTTCGAGTCCGGAGTCGAGGGCCCGGTCAGGGTCCTCCGGTTGTGGAGAGGGGCTGCTGACCTCCTTTATGGCTTTTCGCAGTTCCTGCCGCATAATGGCAAGGTGAATACTTACGACAAAGAATACGGGAAGAATGGGAGTAAGGGGATATAACTTACCCAGCTTGGAGGATTGTACATGGAGAATCCATCCCGTGGCTTGATGCGGATGAACTCCTCTTCCTCTCCCTTGAACAATTCAGACAGAATTTTTGCTAAAGCGGCAGCATTGTCCGGACCCTTACGCCCGCAGCGGCTGGCATCATGCACCCCGTTAAAACACCACAAGGGATGCCCACGGTATTGAAGTGGTTGCACTCCCCGCATTATGCAAATCGACATAACTTCGATTACTGTGAATCCTGATTGAGCCAGTGCTTTAATCCGGTTCATTAGGTAAAGGACTTCTCCATTGTCTTCCTCCTGGGGGCTCCGAGGGCGCCATCTTCGGCATTTCTTCAGAGGAGGATTGCTGAATTCAGGAAGACCCCACCAAACAGGGTCCGGAAGGGGGACGTCCTCCATATAAAACCATTCCGAAGGCCAGTCTTCGGACGACTTCTTCGGGGTACCGAATAGGTATCTGGTTCTGGCGATGCGCCATATTTCGGATCCGCCCACTTGATAAAGTGACCCCCTCTCTGTGCGAGGGACGAGGCAAAATAGCCTTTTCCACGGCTCGAAATGAGCCTCGCAGCCCAGGAACAACTCGCGGAGAGCAACATAGCCGGCGATGTGTAGAATGGAGGCAGAGGTGAAATTGTGTAGTTGGAGGCCGTAGAACTCCAGGAGCCCGCGGAGGAACGGATAAATTGGAAATCCGAGTCCCCTCAATAAATAAGGAATAAGGCAGACCCGCTCCCCCATAGAGGGACTGGGAAAGCTCTCCGCTTGCTCCCCGCCATTGTAGGTGGCAAGCCCGGCTCGAACGGGCACCATGTATGCTGGAGGGAGAAATCCCTTACTCTGCAGTTCGATTAATTGACTGTGTGAGACTGAACACCTCTCCCAATCACTGGGCTTAGGGCTACGGGGGCGGGAGGAGGAGCTGCAGAGGTCGGCCATGCTGGAATGGATCTTTCCGAAGCACGCTGTGATGGATTCTCGCTGGGGGAGGATGGTATGGATCGGATCTGAAAATCCCCTTCCTTTTAATAGACAATTTATTTATCTGGCTAGGGGCGCGAATGTAAAAATGCCCTGGCACCTCGTATTCATTCGACGCATGGGAGATAGCCCTTATTGGGCACAGAAGCCAAGAGGTCCAATCATTTATGGGACTGGACACTGCTTCACAAACGGTCAAAATATGGAGAAGAACCCGCCTTGCAATGCCGAAGACAACACTTCGCGCCGTACTGATCGTCATTGAAGCCTGCTTCGGGGGCTACTGAGGGAGTCCTGGATTAGGGGTATCCGGATAGCCGGATTATATCCCTCGGCCGGAGTGTTGGACTATGAAGGAACAAGATTGAAGACTTCGTCTCGTGTCCGGATGGGACTCTACTTGGCATGGAAGGCAAGCTAGGCAATACGGATATGTATATGTCCTCCTTTGTAACCGACCTTGTGTAACCCTAGCCCCCTCCGGTGTCTATATAAACCGGAGGGTTTTAGTCCGTAGGACAACATATAATCATACCATAGGCTAGCTTCTAGGGTTTAGCCTCTCCGATCTCGATGTAGATCAACTCTTGTAATACTCATGTCATCAAGAATAAATCAAGCAGGACGTAGGGTTTTACCTCCATCAAGAGGGCTCGAACCTGGGTAAAACATCGTGTCCCCTGCCTCCTGTTACCATCTGCCTTAGACGCACAGTTCGGGGGCCCCTACCCAAGATCCGCCGGTTTTGACACCGACAAGGTGTACTCTCGTAAGTCACCCGATCCAATTACAAAGAAACCGAAGCCCACTACAGGGCGTGGAACTGTATTGGAGGTATGGCTCAATGGGCCACGCAAAATTCATAGTACAGCGGATACCATGCCAACACATAGCCTTAGAGCATGTTGGATACTCCGGCAGGTGGCCTACAGCGGTGAGGATATCCTCACCAACAATACAACAGAGCACCATCATGTGGAAAGTAACAATACAGTATTGACAGTCTTCAAGACCTTCACCTCAAATAATAGGCGCAAGCGAACACTCTGCAGCCTTGCCGAAGTCTGCCACGTTGCAGCAATAAATCCATGGAACGACACAGCCATAACATTCAATGCCAGTGACGAACCTCAATTCCGAACAGACCAAGCACCAGTCGCTTTGGTCCTTAGTCCAATTGTGGACGGCGGCAGCGGATTAAACCTCATCTACAAGGAAACTCTTAGCAAGATGGAAATAGACAAGAGCCGCATTGAGCAAAGCGGCAGGACCTTCAGAGGAATCATCCCTAGTCGGGAGGCATGATGTGCGGGAAAAATCACACTAGACATGGTATTCGACACGCCAGAGAATTATAGGTCCGAAGAAATCACATTCCAAGTGGCCCCGTTCAGTAGCGGATACCACGCCCTTTTAGGGCGGGAGGCATTCGCGATCTTCCAAGCTATACCCCATTACGGGTACATGAAGCTCAAACTGCCCGGGCCCAATGGAATAATCACTCTGGCTAGTGATCTGGACGTAGCACTCCACACCGAAAATAAAACCGCCACGCTAGCCCTCGAGGCGTTATCCGAAGACCTTGCGGCCGAAGAACTAACTGCGCTGCACTCCAAAGTGGACAGGGACGACGTGATACTCGACAAAAGACCCAAGTCTACCTCTTTTAAACCAGCAGACGAAATAGTCAAATTCCAGGTCCATCCAACAGACCCTACAAAAATAGCATCCATTGGGGCACAACTGAACCCCACAACAGACGCCTCACCATGGGAGTTCTTGCGCGAGAATTGCGACATCTTCGCCTGGCAACCTTCAGACATGCCAGGAATCCCACACAGGCTGGCCGAGCATAGCCTTAATATTCTAAAGGGGTTCAAGCCGGTCAAGCAGACTCTCTGGTGTTTCTCTGAGCCTAAGCGACAAGCCATGGGAGAAGATCTAGCCAAGTTACTCGAGGCTGGATTCATTTGAGAAATAAAACATCTGGACTGGCTAGCAAACCTGGTGATGGTACCAAAGAAGGACAAATCCTGGCGCCTATGTGTCGATTTCAAGGACCTTAACAAGGCTTGCCCCAAGGATCCCTTCCCCCTCCCCTGCATTGATCAAATTATCAACGCTACCACAGGACACGACTCATTGTGGTTCCCGATCAAGCCGCAACGGCATTCATCACTTCATACAGCCCCTTCTGTTTTAACACCATGCCTTTCAGGCTCAAAAACGCCGGTGCAACCTATCAACGCATGATTCAGACATGCCTGGAAACACAAATCGGCAAAACAGTGGAGGCATACGTAGATGATGTGGTCATTAAAACAAGACACGTCGAATCCTTAATAGACGACTTGAGGCTCACATTCGACAATCTCCGAACATATGACATCAAGCTCAATCCGGAAAAATGCATTTTCGGCGTGCCCGCCGGAAAGCTCTTGGGCTTCATCATCTCCAATAGAGGAATTGAAGCAAATCCGGCTAAAATCTGAGCTTTGTCACTATTGGCTATCCCAACAGACCTCAAGCAAATCCAGAAGTTAACTGGATGCGTGTAATACCCTACTCTAGTGTGTGGTGTGGTGGATTGCCTTAGGGGCTGATGATGAACAATACAGGGGGAGGAACAACCACGCGAGAGGTGTTCTTGAGCTGGTGTGGTATGTTCTACTTGGTCCGGGATACCCTTCCCTCTATGGTGGCTAGTCCTACTTATAGAGGCCCTGGTCCTCTTCCCAAAATGTGAGCGGGAAGGGCGCCAACAATTGGCCATTTTGAAGGGGAACATCCCGTACAAGTTATCCTAACCAAAGGTGGTCTTCGGCTGCCAAAAGCACTGGTGATGACGCCGTCTTGGGATCCACGATGACCTCCATCCTGCCGCTCTGCTGGTCTTGGTCTTGTTGCACCGGAATGGTAACCTTTGCTCGATGCCTTGGAATGTTGAAAGAGCAACTATCCCTAGGTGGTTTTGGTAATTCCTAACAACATATAGCTCATTGAGCTAATGCTATTCCAAGATTAATATTTCAGGAAAATCTCAATGAATGGAATGGCATGGATGAGGAATGTGGACCCCTCAAAATATTAAGGACAAAAATATTGGCTCAAGCTCAAAGCTCAAGACTCTACATTTTATATTTTTAGTGATCCAAGATCACATTCAGTCTATAGGAAAAGCCAATACTATCAAGGAGGGATGAGGTGTTGTTTAAGGAGGTTCTTGCTTCATAGTGCTTAGTGATATGCTCCAAAACCCTCAACTACCTTCCCACATCCACATATGACCTAAACCAAAAGTCAAACTCGGCCCTACCGATTCTTTCTATCCGGCGCCACCGAGTTTCAAATGTCATAGCCACTATCACAAACCCTAGGCAAATCGGTCTCACCGATAGGGATTTCGGTCACACCGAGATGGGGTTGTAATCTCTCTGTTCCCCTTTGTAACATTTCGGTCCTACCGAGATGAGTGATTGGTCCCACCGAGATAGCAATGTAAACTCTCTGTTTCTCTTTCGCAACATTTTGGTCCCACCGAAATGAGCGATCGGTCCCACCGAGTTTACCTGACCAACTCTCAGGTTAGCTTATTACCAAAATCGGTCCCACCGAGTTTGTGTAATCGGTCAAACCGAGATTACGTTATGCCCTAACCCTAACCATATCGGTCCTACCGAGTTGCATCTCAGTCCCACAGAAAATCCTAATAGTCACTAGGTTTGCTAAATCGGTCTGACCGAGTTTTTCACTTCGGTCTCACCGATATTGGTAAATTATGTGTAATGGTTAGTTTTTGTGTGGAGGCTATATATACCCCTCCACCCACTCTTCATTCGAGGAGAGAGCCATCAGAACTTACCTACACTTCCAACCTATATTTTCTGAGAGAGAACCACCTACACTTGTGTTGAGACCAAGATATTCCATTCCTACCATATGAATCTTGATCTCTAGCCTTCCCCAAGTTGCTTTCCACTCAAATCATCTTTTCACCAAATCCATATCCTGTGAAAGAGAGTTGAGTGTTGGGGAGACTATCATTTGAAGCACAAGAGCAAGGAGTTCACCATCAACACACCATTTGTTACTTCTTGGAGAGTGGTGTCTCCTAGATTGGCTAGGTGTCACTTGGGAGCCTCCGACAAAGATTGTGGAGTTGAACCAAGGAGTTTGTAAGGGCAAGGAGATCGCCTACTTCGTGAAGATCTACCGCTAGTGAGGCAAGTCCTTCGTGGGCGATGGCCATGATGGGATAGACAAGGTTGCTTCTTCGTGGACCCTTCGGGGGTGGAGCCCTCCGTGGACTCGCGCAACCATTACCCTCCGTGGGCTAAAGTCTCCATCAACGTGGGTGTACGATAGCACCACCTATCGGAACCACGACAAAAACATCCGTGTCTCTAATTTCATTTGAATTCTCCAAACCCTTCCCTTTACATTCTTGCAAGTTGCATGCTTTACTTTCCGCTGCTCATAGACTCTTTGCATACTTGCTTGAATTGTGTTAAGATTGCTTGACGTGTGCTAAGATAGCTAAAATCTGCCAAAGACTAAAATTGGGAAAAGGATAGATTTTTATTTGGTCAAGTAGTCTAATCACCCCCTCTAGACATACTTTCGATCCTACAAGTGGTATTAGAGCTTTGGTCTCCATTTGCTTTGATTTCCATAGCTTTTGGTGGTCATAGCCTTGGTTTCACAACCTAGGAGAGTATGGCGTCTAGCGAGGGAAATTATCACCGTAGAGGTCCTTAATTTGATGGTACAAATTTTGCTAGTTGGAAGCATAAGATGATAATGCATATTCTTGGACATAACCCCGCCGTTTGGGCTATTGTGTGTGTTGGCTTGCAAGGTGAATTCTTCGATGGGAGAGAACCGAATCTTGAAGCTACTGCAGATGAGTTGAAGATGCTACAATACAATGCTCAAGCTTGTGATATCCTCTTCAAAGGATTGTGCCCCGAGGAATTCAACAAAATCAGCCGTCTTGAGAATGCAAAGGAAATTTGGGATACTTTGATTGATATGCATGAAGGTACCGACTCCGTCAATGAATCCAAGTTGGATGTGCCTCAAAGTCAACTTGACAAGTTCAAAATGAAGGATGGTGAAGGTGTCGCTGAAATGTACTCTAGGCTTGCTCTTATCACAAATGAGATTGTCGGCTTAGGAAGTGAACAGATGACCGACAAATTCATCATCAAGAAGATCCTAAGAGCCTTGGATGGAAAATACGATACCGTATGCACATTGATCCAAATGATGCCAAATTACAAAGATCTCAAGCCAACGGATGTCATTGGAAGAATTGTTGCTCATGAGATGTCACTCAAGGATAAGGAGGGGCTCCATAACAAGTCAAGTGGTGCTTACAAAGCCTCATGTGAAGCTCCCACATCATCAAGTGAGAAACAAACCTTCAATGAAGAATTGAGCCTAATGGTGAAGAACTTCAACAAGTTCTACAAGAGTAGAAGCAAGGAAATAAGTTCCAAGTCAAGGTCCTACAATGACAAAAGATCTTCTAGTCGAGAGCAAAACTGCTAAAATTGTGGAAGACCCGGACACTACTCCAATGAGTGTACGGCTCCCCACAAGAGAAGAGAAGATTCTCCCAAAAGAAGAAGTAGAAGAGAAGAATCACCATCAAGGGAGAGAAGGAGTAGGGGTGATCGATATGAACGAAGACACTCTCGGAGAAGCAAGGATTCGAAAAGGAAGGACAAGTCATCAAGGAGCTACGCAAAACGAAGACATCAAGCTCATGTTGGTGAATGGGTATCCGGTTCCGACTCCGACAATGACTCCGAGAGAAGCTATCACTTCGACTCTGAATATACTCAAGATGAAGGTGTTGCCGGACTAGCACTTGTGTCAACCAACTCCTATGACATATTTGATTCACCAAATGAAGGAATTGGAAGATGCTTCATGGCCAAAGGTCCAAAGGTATCACACCCCGAGTATGTTGATTTCAATAGTGATGAAGATGACTTGTTAGGTGATGATGAGTTACTTGTTGATAACTATAGTGATGAATACTATAATGAAACGAATGACAATGATAAGGAGAAGATTGAGTCTCTAACTAAAGAACTAAACACTCTTAAGTTAGCTCATGAAACTATCTTAGGAGATCATCGAGAACTTTTAAGGACTCATGAGAAATTACATTTTGAGAAGCTCAATCTTGAGCAAGAGCACGAGTTCTTAAAGGCAATCAATGATGATCTTCACAAGAAAAGTTCTTCTTACATTGCCAAGCGTTTACTCTTATCCACTTACATGCCTCAAGTCAAGTCTAGTAACAAGAACAAGAAAGATTCTTCCTCTAGTAGTAACAATAATCATGCTAAATCCAATGTTGTTGCTTCTAGTAGTTCTCTTGATTCCACTAATGATTCTCTTAGCCAAGTTACACTTGAGCAAGAAAATAGCTTATTGAAGGGAATTATAGAGAAAGGTGTTTACAAGAGCCTTGCCGGGAGTAAGCAATTCGAGGAAATTGTACGCAAGCAAGGAAGGCACCGGAAGAATCAAGGTATTGGTTTTGAACGAAAGTTCAATGCCAATGGAGTTGAGTGGGAAGAAGATCAATACCCCAAGACGAAGTTTGTTCCTCAACAAGAGAAGTATGATCCTACTTCATCCAAAGGGACACAAGCTCAAGATGATCTTCCACCACAAGACCACAAGCAAAAAGGCAAGGACAAGCTTCAAGAGGAAATTGATGCATTTGAAGAAGCTCCTAAGGCCTTGGTCAAGTGGGTTCCCAAGACTACATCAAGTTCCACTTCATCAAGTACAACTACAACTCCGAGGATTCCCATCAAGATGGTGTGGATCCCGAAGAAGAAGAACTAGAGAGTTCTTGAGGGTGACTCCGCCAATATACTTCACTCTTATCATTTTGGCAAGAACAAGTGCAATCAACTTCCACATCTTGCACTAGTTCAAGGAGTCACAAACCCTCTTGTTGGTAAGACAAGGGACAAGGTAATCTAAAGCTTTCATAGACATCATCTTGTGTGTGCATCACTCTATGTCTATGGATATCCTTGTTTGTTCCTTGTGGGACTAACCCGTGTAGGTATTGAAAGTGCAACTCACTCCAAAGGATAGCTTCAAATGATCTACATCAACATAGAGCATCCACATCTTCAACACCTACATGAAGTCATCATCGACAAAACCCAAGGTTAGTTCATCCCTCTTAGGGGGGATCTCACATCTAGGGGGAGCTTTACTCTAACAATTGAGTTAAAGCAACTCTAATGGTGTGAACACAACAACGCTTTATGTAAAAGTGGTAACCCCACTTGTGCTTAAACGATGAGTATGACCTATGATCAAATGTTCTCATTTGACTCCTAAGTCAATATACTCATATATAGATGACCTAGTCATCGCCAATTGCTTGATAGATGCTAGAATTGTTTGTGCATGCTTTGCCACATATTTCATTTGCCATTTTATTGTGTGAGCATGTTGGTTGCATAATTTACTCATTCGAGGACATCCACTTGTTGTTTTGATTGATTGGTTTCCTTTTCTTTTGGCCAAGTGGATGGACAAGAATGCCTAAGAACCTTCTCTAGCTATCTATGCTTTTCTCGTCTCAAACTCTATTCATGCTGCATCACAAAATTTGATCAAGTCAGATTCGAACCACTCTGTGTGAGGAGCACTCGGAGTCCCCGATTCGTCATAGACTTAAACTTCCAAAACTTCTTTGTGCATTTCGGTCTGACCGATTCACCCATTTCGGTCATACCGAGATCACTAAGTCGATCTAGGTTTTCTACCTCGGTGCAACCGATTCGAACCTTTCGGTCACACCGAGTTTCAGTAACTGCTTGCAGTTATGAATCTTGGTGCCACCGAGTTGTTCCACTCGGTCACACCGACAGGGTCGGGCTATATATACCCACGGGTCAAATTTTGGAAAACTTTCCGAACCTCCTCGACCCGCGCTTAGCCCGCTCTGCCTCCAGGGTCTCCGGATCGTCTTCCTCATCGCCAGCCGCCTCCTGCCGCTGGTCTCCGCCACCGTCAACGGGAATCAACCCCGCCGTTGCCGCCGTAGCGAGTTCATCGCCGAACTAGGGTATGAACTCGATCACTGTGCTGTTCTATCTCCGATTCCCCAGCACATTGCTTTGCCATGTATCTTGCCACGATTGAGATCATTCTATCCAGTCAAAACACTCCGTAGTTTAGTCGTGAATTAAGAATTTAGGGTTAGGTTTCCGCCGAAACCATCTCGGACCCACCGAGTTGTGGAACTCGGTACCACCGAGTCGGCTCAGGCCATTTCACATGTGGTTCTCGGTCTGACCGAGAATTGCAAATCAGTGTGACCGAGTTCAGGACTTTGTGAAACCCTAGCAGTCTCGGTGCCACCGAACTGTGACTCGGTCTGACCGAGTTCACTAGTTTAGGTTCCAACAGCTGCTTCGGTATCGCCGAGTTTAAAAATCGGTTGATCCAAAATGCTTTCTGTGGAAAACTAAAACTAGGTTTTTGACTCATTCTTTTGCAAAAACCTCTGTATTTTGTGATGCTCATCCACTCTATCTCATCTATATCTATTCACAGGGCCTGCTGTCAGTGTTTGCAATATGTCTGATTAGAGTGACAGCCAGAACAGGTCAGAGGAGCAGGTTCACCTGAGTGAGGGCACTAGTCCCTCTAGCAGTTTAGATGATGGTAGCAGGAGCACCCCAAGCAACTTACCCAAAGCTGCCACCGGGGCCAGAAAGAAGAAGACCTCTGAATCTGAGGATGAATACTATGTGGCAGTTGAGGATGAGGCCACTTCGAAGAAGAAAGTGGTTAAGAAGGAGTATAGCACTGCTACTGCCACCTATCTAGGCATGAAGCAAAAGGTTCCTGCAAAGAGAATTCCAATGTCTAAGGCCAGAGCATCTACTCAAGTCCCTTTGGAATCTGAACCCAAAGAGGCTGCTGCAGAAGGGAAGAAGAGGAAGGAGAGGGTCAAAACGACCACTGCTAGAGTGCTTGGGAGATCCTCAATCATGAGAGATTCTGAAGAGGAAGAAGAAGAAGATGCTGCACCAGCACCCAAAGCTCAGAAGCTTATGGGTGATGCCATCAGGGCAGGGGCTGTTCCATCTAAGCCTAAGACTGCTCCAAAGGCTGCAGCTCCAGCTCCAAAGCCAAAACCGAAGAGGAGCACCAGGAACATCCCTGCTGAGGAAAAGAACAAGGCCCCAGTGCCTGAAGCTGAAATGGAAGAAGAAGATGATGAGTCACATGTCTTGAGGAAGCTGAAGCCAAAAATCCCAGATCACAACGATGCTCATCCAGTTGCTGAGAACATGAAGATCAGGAAGGACTCGGGTCTGAGGCTATGGAGAGAGTCAGATCCATATGCCACCAGGAGGAGGACTGCTGTGGATTACAGGTTCCATACAAAGGAACAATAGGACTTCTATGAGACCATCTTGCTTGACAAGAAGCCCATAGTGTGTGACATGAGATGGGTCGACTGGGACTACATCAAGGAGAATGAGGATCACTATCCAGGTGTACATGACAGTTTCAAGGCTTGTGGATTCGATGAGTTTGTGGCTCAGAAGCTCACAAAATGGAATGATGAGCCCATCATGCAGTTCTACTCCACAGCTCATTTCTATCCAGATGGAAGGATTGTTTGGATGTCTGAAGGTACGAGGTACCAGTCCACGGTTGCTGAATGGGCGAAGTTGATCAATGCCCCAAAAGAGAGTGAAGATGACTTGGATGTCTATGCTAACAGGAAGAAGGATCACAACACAATGGCACACATGTACAAGGAGATCCCAGATGCTGCTCTTGAGACACATAAGTTTGGATCTGTACATTACCTTCTGTCAGGCTTGCCAACCATCAACTGGATCCTCAGGCACACTCTCTTGCCAAAGTCAGGTGATCACAAGATGATCAGAGGCCATGCAATTAACTTGCTTCACATCTTTGATGTCCCACAGAAGTTCAAAGTCATGAGCCTAATAGTTGAAACTATCAAGAGGACAGCTGCAGATCAGAAGAGGAGTTGTGGGTATGCCCCACAGATCCAGGAGCTGATCAACTCCAAGATGGGCACTGGTACATATCTGCTGGACAAGGAGCACATGCCTATTTATCCAGACTTCGAGGACAACACTGTGGTTATGAATGAGGATGAACCATCTTCTGTGCACGCACAAGCCAAGAAGGAGAAGGCAAAAGCTGAAAAGGCTGCAAGGATGCCAACTACTGAAGAAGCATCTCAGTATCTCCTGAAGAGCAAGCAAGATCAGCTTGGCTACCTGATTGCATCCACTCTGAGGATTGAGAAGGGACTGGCCACCCTGACTCAAAACCAGGAGAGCCTGGAAAGAATCGTGGAGCAAAAATTCTATGACTTGGATGTGAATGTAACCCAGATTTAGTCTGTTGTGGAGCAACTTCAAGATGATATGCAGGAGAGGAAGGGCAAGACAACCACTGATGCATTTGCCAGAGTGCCTAGAGCTCAGAGGTCTGCTGCAGTGCCTGTTCCAGACACCAGAGCCACGTCATCTGCACCAGCTACAGCTTCTGTGCCACCAGCTCCAGCACCTACTCCATCAGCTCCATCTACTTCGACTGAAGCCTTCGTTCTTGGAGTTATCCGGACACCACCACCTGAAGACCAAGCCTGAGAGACGATTTAGTGCTATGCATTTTCTAGGAACTTTTTGGTAACTTGTTGCCAAAGGGGGAGAAAAATGTATAGATCATAGGCTTCGAGAGAGAGCGTTGCTTTTTATTCTCTCTTGCTTTGGTGGTTGAACTTTATTTGCTTTGCTTGTTTGAGATACTTTTTGTCTATGTGATACTTGGATGATCATGTGTTTGATCATATGCTACCTTAATGCTTGTTGGATGATATTATCATTTTATCCCTATATGATCATTCACTTTGCTTGGTGATGAGTGCATGTATTTAATTATTATCATTTTGAGCGCTCCACCAAGATGTATGTGACATGGAAGAGTAACCCATGAGCCTAATTATCTGTGCATTTGCAGTCCAAAGCAAATCATAAACTATGCACAAATTTAGGGGGAGCTCTTGCTTTTCACATACTTCTCAAAGCGACAATGTTTTTCACTCTTATTATCATTTGTCGAAGCTTTGATCTATATGTTGTCATCAATTACCAAAAAGGGGGAGATTGAAAGTGCAACTATCCCTAGGTGGTTTTGGTAATTCCTAACAACATATAGCTCATTGAGCTAATGCTATTCCAAGATTAATATTTTAGGAAAAGCTCAATGAATGGCATGGCATGGATGAGGAATGTGGACCCCTCCAAATATTAAGGACAAAAAGATTGGCTCAAGCTCAAAGCTCAAGACTCTACATTTTATATTTTTAGTGATCCAAGATCACATTGATTCTATAGGAAAAGCCAATACTATCAAGGAGGGATGAGGTGTTGTTTAATGAGGTTCTTGCTTCATAGTGCTTAGTGATATGCTCCAAAACCCTCAACTACCTTCCCACATCCACATATGACCTAAACCAAAAGTCAAACTCGGCCCTACCGATTCTTTCTATCCGGCGCCACCGAGTTTCAAATGTCATAGCCACTGTCACAAACCCTAGGCAAATCAGTCTCACCGATAGGGATTTTGGTCACACCGAGATGGGGTTGTAATCTCTCGGTTTCCCTTCGTAATGTTTCGGTCCTACCGAGATGAGCGATCGGTCCCACCGAGATTGCAATGTAAACTCTCTGTTTCTCTTTTGTAACATTTCGGTCCCACCGAAATGAGCGATCGGTCCCACCGAGTTTACCTGACCAACTCTCTGGTTAGCTTATTACAAAAATCGGTCCCACTGAGTTTGTGTAATCGGTCAAACCGATATTACGTTATGCCCTAACCCTAACCATATCGGTCCTACCAAGTTGCATCTCAGTCCCACCGAAAATCCTAACGGTCACTAGGTTTTCTAAATTGGTCCGACCGAGTTTTTCACTTCGGTCTCACCGAGATTGGTAAATTATGTGTAATGGTTAGTTTTTGTGTGGAGGCTATATATACCCCTCCACCCACTCTTCATTCGAGGAGAGAGCCATCAGAGCATACCTACACTTCCAACCTATATTTTCTACGAGAACCAACTACACTTGTGTTGAGACCAAGATATTCCATTCCTACCATATGAATCTTGATCTCTAGCCTTACCCAAGTTGCTTTCCACTCAAATCATCTTTCCACCAAATCAATATCCTGTGAGATAGAGTTGAGTGTTGGGGAGACTATCATTTGAAGCAGAAGAGCAATGAGTTCATCATAAACACACCATTTGTTACTTCTTGGAGAGTGGTGTCTCCTAGATTGGCTAGGTGTCACTTGGGAGCCTCCGACAAAGATTGTGGAGTTGAACCAAGGAGTTTGTAAGGGCAAGGAGATCGCCTACTTCGTGAAGATCTACCGCTAGTGAGGCAAGTCCTTCGTGGGCGATGGCCATGATGGGATAGACAAGGTTGCTTCTTCGTGGACCCTTCGTGGGTGGAGCCCTCCGTGGACTCGCGCAACCGTTACCCTCCGTGGGTTGAAGTCTCCATCAACGTGGATGTACGATAGCACCACCTATCAGAACCACGACAAAAACATCTCTGTCTCCAATTGCGTTTGAATTCTCCAAACCCTTCCCTTTACGTTCTTGCAAGTTGCATGCTTTAGTTTCCGCTACTCATAGACTCTTTGCATACTTGCTTGAATTGTGTTAAGATTGCTTGACGTGTGCTAAGATAGCTAAAATCTGCCAAAGACTAAAATTGGGAAAAGGATAGATTTTTATTTGGTCAAGTAGTCTAATCACCCCCCCTCTAGACATACTTTCGATCCTACAACTGTGCTTGTTCCTTGCACCGAAGGGGAAACAAGGACACTGCACAGGCCAGTGCCCGCCTGGCGCTCGCCTGATATCGATCGTCATGGCTTGCCTCACGGGCTCCTCGCGAGGTGCCCCTGCCTTGATCTCTCCGCCTCCTCGCGAGCCTGCCTGATGAGGCTGCTCCTGAGGAAGCTTCCTGTCGTCCGCCCCGCAGGGCTTGGTCCTTCGCGAGGGTCTTGAGTTTGAGCTGATGAAGCTGGGCCGCATTGGGCCCCCACTCGAGCCACGCCGCAGGCCGCAGGCAAGCAAGTCTGGGGACCCCCGTTCCCAGAATGCCGACAGTAGCCCCCGGGCCCGAGGCGCGCCCGGGCTGGGCCTAGCAGAGAAGCAAGCGAAGATGCAAACGCGAAGCGCCGCGGGCCGCAATAGCCTGCAGCCTTGGGCACCGCGTGGCGACGGATTGGTCGTGGGCTTATGCTCTTCCCCACGACGCCTCGGAAACCGCACGATTGGCAAGTCCCTGCATGCAGAGAAATGGGTCATGATTACCTCGATCGTGGTGGTCGGTGGTTGGCCTTTTCCAGCTATAAGTACGGGACTGTGCGAGCCTCGTTAGCGTATCCCTTCCTACTACTCCTTTTCTTCTTCTTGGCTACTCGCCATTCCCATGGCTCCGCCGAAGAGATTCTCGGGCGTGGAGAAAGGAAAAGCTCGCTCGGCAGGGCTAGACTCCCCACCGACCAAGCGCGGCTGGGGCCGCCCTCGCAAGCACCCCGCGGTCCCCGTAGTGGCTTCCCGTGGCCATGGAGGCGGTTCCCTGCGCGATGGTGAGCGCCCGGTTGCCGATGGGAGGCATGCCGTGGCCGCAGGGCCCCCCAGGTCGCGCTTTCGCTCGGCGGAGGTGCTGCCGGAGTTCGTCGTGTGGTTGGCGGACCCGACCAGCACCTAGCTCCAGCTCCGCCGTTTCTTCATAGGTGAACTACCGGCCGGCGCTCGGGGCGGCCTCTGGCTTCAGGCAGATGGTTGCTGCAGCAGGGCCTCCTGGGCTTCGCTGGAGGTCTCCACTTCTGGGGATGCGGTCCTGACACGCAGCTGGCAAACGTTTGCCCGTGCACGCGGCCTGAGCCAGCGGTGCACCCTGCACTTCAAATTTGATGGCGACGCCACCCTCTACGTGAGGGTGTTCGGGGAAGACGGTCACCGCGCTGGGTGCTGCCCCGAAGACGATGACCGCGGCCGCCTGCCCAGCCCCGGTGCTGACCAGGATGAAGACGGCGGCAGGCGTGTAGGCGGCGGCGCTTGGGGCTCGCCAAGCTTTGGCGACTCCTTCTCAGGCAGCAGCTCCTCCAGCGATGGCCGCGACCAGCCCCCGCGCCATCGCGCCCGCCTGGGTGAAGGTAGCGGGTCAGCCCGTCGTCGCGCCCCGGTGAAGCGAGAGGAGGGATGTGCCTGAGCCCCCAAAGGGAGCTCGAGCTTTCGCCGCAAGTTGGTGCCGTGCAAGTCGTGCCCATTTTGTTTTTCTTCTTTCCCTGCGCAGAAAAAGAAGGTAGTATAGGGCCCTACGGGGGTGTGTTTGAATTGTTGCTGTTAATCATTGTGCTGCTTCCACTATTTTTGCGTTATGTTTCCATGCCGCGTGCCCATGTGCAGGGATTATTTAGCTCAGTGGGGCTTGACGCGGTCCTCGCCTCCTGAGGCTGATGCCTCGCCGTGTGCTTCATGTCCTACAAGGATTAGCAGGAGGAGTAGCCTTCGGTCTGGTTGCGAGGGTAATCGGCCCAGGTCCCACGCTCGTGTCGCGATGCCCGTGGGGCACGAACTGGGAGGGGTGCTCCCGCAGCAGACCCGGACAGGAAAGCTTCAAACGATCAGGGAAGAAAACACTCGCGAGGGCGCCCGTGAACCTCCCTCGCGAGATTTGCGAGAGAAAACGAGGCAAGTGAGTGAAAAGGACAAAGAATCACAAGCCTGGGACGGCAACAGCTCCAGTAAAACTTCAAACAGGAACGAACAAGTCAACTGCAGAAAGAAAATGAAAAAGCCGCGTCCGGCACCTATTCTAGTCTTCGACGTCTTCTCACCAGCACGGTGCTAAGTGCTGCCACTGGGCGTGGGCGGGAGCCCCCGAGGCCCGAGGGCGGCACTCCGGAGACTCCGGGGCGTGTACAGCCCCACTCATTATTACGTGAGAGTGTCACGGGCGGCGAGCTTCACAGGCATTGGCCTTCTTCACAGGCACCGGGCCTTTCCCAAAACGCGGCAGCTTCACAGGCATTGGCCTTCTTCACAGGCACCGGGCCTTTCCCAAAACGTGGCAGCTTCACAGGCATTGGCCTTCTTCACAGGCACCGGGCCATTCCCAAAATGCGTCAGCTTCACACACATTGGCCTTCTTCACAGGCACTGGGCCTTTCCCAAAATGCGGCAGCTTCACAGGCATTGGCCTTCTTCACAGGCACCGGGCCTTTCCAGAGGCGCTAGGCCTCGCTCAAGGATAGAACCTCCGGAGATGTTGAATGTTCCACGCATTCTGGACGGGTACCCCCTCCAGGGTCTCCAAGCGCATGGAGCCAGGCCTGGAAACATGAACAAAATTAAATGGGCCCTCCCACATGGGAGAGAGCTTGTGTAGCCCCTCCCTGGAGAGAACCCGTTTGAGCACGAGGTCCCCTACCTCAAGAGTTCTGGGGCGGATGTTGCAGCAGTGGTATCGCAACAGCGCCTGTTGATACCTTGCCCCTCGTAGCGCGGCTTCTCGACGACGTTCCTCCCCCAGCACGAGATCTGTCCCCCGCATGGTGTCCTGCTGCGTCTCGTGGAACGCCATGACCCGCGCGGAGCGACACCTGACCTCGTGAGGGAGGACAGCTTTTGCTCCATAGACGAGGAAGAACGGGGTCTCGCCAGTCGGCTTGTCCATGGTTGTGCGGATAGACCACAACACAGACTGGAGCTCGTCGTACCAGCCCGTGCCGCAAGCCTCCAGCTTCTTCTTGAAGGTCCTGGCTTTGAGGCCCCTCAGGACCTCCGCGTTGGCTCGCTCGTCCTGGCCGTTGCTCCGGGGGTGCGCCACCGAGGCATAACATATATGCGTTCCAAGGTTAGCATAGTACGTTTTGAAGATATTACTGGTGAATTGCGAATCGTTGTCGGTGATGATGTGGTTAGGCACCCCAAACCGGCTCACGAGACCCTTGATGAACTTGACTGCGGAGCTTGTTGGGATGGTGCGGACAGCTTCAACCTCAGCCCACTTGGTGAACTTGTCCACAACAACGTAGAGGTAGCAATAGCCCCCTGGCGCACGAGGGAACGGGCCCAGAATGTCTAGCCCCCAAACTGCGAACGGCCACAAGAGGGGTATAGTCTGTAGACCCCCCGCCGGCTGATGGATCTTCCTAGTGTGGAACTGGCAGGCCTCGCAAGCCTTCACCAGCTCAACGGCGTCACTGAGTGCTGTGAGCCAGTAGAATCCACTACAGAACGCCTTGCCGACGAGGGTTCGCGACGATGAGTGGTGCCCATAGTCTCCGCCGTGTATGTCCGCCAGCAGCTCCTTCCCTTGCTCTCTGGAGATGCAACATAGGGACACGTCATTTGGTCGCTTACGGTAGAGCTCCCCATCCTTGATGCAGTAAGCCGTGGCCTACCGCGCTACACACTCTGCCTCCTCCTTGCTCTCCGGAAGTGTCCCTTGCATCAAGTAGTTCTTGAGCTTTGCGATCCAACACCCTTCCTGAGGCTCTAACGCTAGGAGCAGGCGTGCCCCTAAAGCCGGGTAGCAGGCCGGAGCTCCCGAGGTAGGCGGCTGAGGGAGCTCCTCCCTTGGTTGCGCCATGCTTGATAGTGACGGTGCCGCCGAGGGTTTGAAGAGCCGCTCCTCGAAGACGCCAGACTCCTGAGGCAGCCGCCTGGATGCCCTCTTGGCAATGTCATCAGCCTCTTGATTGGTGCCGCGAGGCACATGCTACAACTCTAGCCCCCAGAACTGCTTCTCCATCTTGCGAACCTCAGCAAGGTAGGCTTCCATGTGCTCATCCTTTGGTTCGTATATCTTGTCGGAGAAGTTGACGAGGAGCTATGAATCGCCCTTGATGACGAGGCGCTTTACCCCTAAGGCGATTGCGGCTTTCAAGCCTGCTATCAGGCCTTCATACTCTGCTATGTTGTTGGAGACCTTTTCCTCGTGCTGGAAATAGAGTTTCACGGCGTAGTAGAGTTTGTCCTGAGTGGGGGATACGAGCACTGCGCCAGCTCCCGCGCCGTGTCGGGAAAATGCCCCATCGAAGTACATGACCCAGCCGTCTGGTGCCTCACTTCCCGGGGAAAGTGATCGGTCCTCGCCTGCCTCGAGACCCGGTGCTTCTGCCCATTCTGCCACAAAATCCGCAAGTGCGGCTCCCTTGATGACTCTGGTCGTACTGAATTCTAGCTGAAATGCCTGTAGTTCGATGTTCCATTCAGCGACTCTTCCAGCTGAGTTGGGGCTCCTGAGTACCCTTTCCAAGGGGTATGCTGAGACGACTTTGATGGGATGTCCTTGGAAATAGCGTCGTGGCTTGCGTGAGGCCACTAATAGCGCGAGGAGGAGTTTTTGAGGCATGGGGTACCGCGCCCTTGTGTCCCGTAGCACCGTGCTGACGAAGTACACGGGATGCTCGACGAGGTTGAGGGTGCGGGCGCAGCTTGCATCCTCCAGAGGTCGAGGCGTCTCCTGAGATGGTGGAGCCCCCAGTGCTTGGTCACTTGAAGAGGCCTCTCCTGCCCCGGGTGCATTCTCCTGCTGTGGCTGTTCCACTCCGGCCGCGGTCGTGGTCCTCGCGAGGCCCTCTTGGCTTTGCTTTGCTTCAGCCTGGATGGTGGTTGCGGCCTTGGTCCGACGCTCCTCCCTGACCGCCACCAGGGATGCACTAGCGGAGTAGGGGGTGGCCGCAAGGTAGAGCACCAGGGGCTCCCGCGGACGTGGAGCTACCATCACTGGTGGGCTGGTAAGGTACCTCTTGAGATCTTGGAATGCCTTGTCGGCCTCTTCAGTCCATTCGAAGGGGCCCTTCTTCTTCATCAACTTGAAGAAGGGCAGTGCTCATTCCCCCAGCTTGGAGATGAAGCGCCCTAGCACGGTTACATGCCCGGTGAGCTTCTACATCTCTCTGAGGGTCCTTGGCGGGTTCATGTCTTCGACTGCTTTGACCTTCTCTGGGTTGGCCTCGATGCCCCTGTGGGACACGAGAAAACCCAGGAGCTTGCTTGAGGGGACCCCAAACACGCACTTCTCTGGGTTGAGCCATAGGTCCACTTCGTTGAGGCTCGCAAAGGTTTCTTCCAGGTCTTGTATCAGGGTTTTTGCCTCCCGGGACTTCACCACAATGTCGTCGACATAAGCTTCAGCGTTCCTCCCGAGCTGCCGGCCTAAGGCGATGTGCATCAGCCGCTGAAAGGTTGCGCCTGCGTTATGCAACCCAAATGGCATGCACGTGTAGCAGTACACTCTACATGGGGTCAGGAAAGCCGTTTTTTCCACGTCTTCTACCGCCATCTTGATCTGGTGATAGCCTGAGAAGGCATCTAGGAAGCACAATAGGTCACACTCTGCAGTAGAGTCGACTATCTGGTCAATGCGGGGGAGCGGAAATGGATCCTGTTGGCAGGCTTTGTTGAGGTTGGTGAAGTCGACACACATGCGTTCCTTTCCTCCCTTTTTCGGCACAACGACCGGATTAGCAAGCCAATCTGGGTAACGGACCTCGCGGATAACTCCTGCCGCTTCTAGCTTCCGGGTCTCCTGAACGATGAAAGCTTGTTTCTCAGTGGACTGTCGCCTCGCCTTCTGCTTCACGGGGCGCACGTTGGGGCACACGTTAAGATGATGCTCAATCACACCCCTTCTTGTTCGCACGCAGGAACCTCACCAGGGCCTTCTCCTGCTCGGGCTCGAGGTTGGCTCCTATGGTGAAGGTAGCGTCAGTGGACCCGTCCTCATCGACCGGTACCTACTTGGTTTCCGCCTTGTCTTGGGTGAACAACTGCTTCTTTTTAGCCGGTGCACCCCCCTTGGGCTCAAGGGCGTCGGTGCTGGTGGACTGCGCCACCGCGGCCGCCCTGAAGGCAATCTTGAGCGCCTGCAGCTCATCCCTTGTGTCTCCTGACACGGTAAGGACGCCGCTGCTTCCGGACATCTTCATGAGGTTGTACGTCGGGTGAGTTGTTGCCATGAACCGGGCCAAGGGCGGATAGCCGAGGATGGCGTTGTAGGGGAGGCCGATCGGGGTGATGTCGAAGTCGATCAGCTCTGTGTGGAAGTTGTCGTGGAGGCGGTGGAACCGACTCCGACACCCGAGAAAGGCCTGCTAGGCAGAAGTCAGTCTAGCAACACGTGGAGGAGGCTGAAGGCCTCCACCGAGAGCATGTTGAGGCCAGCACCGCCGTCAATGAGGGTCCTAGTGACGGCCACCTGGCAGATGGTGGAGGTGCACAGCATCGGGAGCACGCCCGAACCGATGGGGTTGATGGGGTGATCATCCGAGTCGAAGGTTAGATCGGCCTCGGGCGCCACCCAACCCGGGGGGGCTTCTCGATGCTTGGAAGCGGTGCTGATCCAGCGGGTGAATGACTTGACGTGGCGGATCGAGGGTGGTGCCTGTGAGCTACCCAGGAGAGCTGCGACGACAGGCGGCACTGGTGCGGCATAACGGGCGAGGAAGAGGTCGCACAGCTACTCCCAGGAGGTCCCAGAAGCCGTCGGCAGGTGGAGGAGCCATGCGCGTGGGTCACCGGCGAGGGCCATGGGGAACCAGTTGGCCATCACTCAGTCGTCGCCCCTGGCTTTGAGGACGGCCTCCTCATACGCCAGCAGGAAAACCAGCGGATCCGTCACGCCGTTGTAGCGCGGCGGCGTCTCAGGCTTGAATTTGTGCAGCCACTGCACCTGTCGCAAGGTGGGGGCCAAGGCTCGGAGCCCCCCGGCCCCAGTGCCGACATCGTTTGCCGGACCGGGCAACGCATTGTCCGCCATGGGGGCGAAACGCGATGTTGGTGGAGAGCGGGTCGTCGAGAGGGAGAACTCCAGCGCACCCCTACCTAGCGCGCCAAATGTTGGATTTCGGGTTCTGGCAGACCCTTAAGGTTCGAACTCTGGGGTGCGCACGGTGATCTTTCCACTACGGACTCGCGCTTCTATGGCTCGCAAGAAATCTAGGCTGGAAAGAAGAACAGACAGAGGACACGAGATTTATACTGGTTCGGGCCACCGATGTGGTGTAATACCCTACTCCAGTGTGTGGTGTGGTGGATTGCCTCAGGGGCTGATGATGAACAATACAGGGGGAAGAACGGCCTGGCGAGAGGTGTTCTTGAGCTGGTGTGGTATGTTCTACTTGGTCCGGGATCCCCTTCCCTCTATGGTGGCTAGTCCTACTTATAGAGGCCTTGGTCCTCTTCCCAAAATGTGAGCGGGAAGGGCGCCAACAATTGGCCATTTTGAAGGGGAACATCCAGTACAAGTTATCCTGACCAAAGGTGGTCTTCGGCTGCCAAAAGCACTGGTGATGACGCCGTCTTGGGCTCCACAATCACCTCCGTCCTGCCGCTCTGCTGGTCTTGGTCTCGTTGCACCGGAATGGTAACCTTTGCCCGATGCCTTGGACTGTGCTTGTTCCCTTTGCACCGAAGGGGAAACAAGGACACTGCACAGGCCGGTGCCCGCCTGGCGCCCGCCTGATCTCGATCGTCATGGCTAGCGTCACGGGCTCCTCGCGAGGTGCCCCTGCCTTGATCTCTCCGCCTCCTCGCGAGCCTGCCTGATGAGACTGCTCCTGAGGAAGCTTCCTGTCGTCCGCCCCGCAGGGCTTGGTCCCTCACGAGGGACTTGAGTTTGAGCCGATGAAGCTGGCCGCACTGGGCCCCCACTCGAGCCACGCCGCAGGCTGCAGGCACGCAAGTCTAGGGACCCCTGTTCCCAGAACGCCGACACAATGCTGTTATATATAGCGGCAACACACCAAGTTCTAAGCGCAGTGCTCGTCGTCGAATGAGAGACGGACAGACATAAGTTCCCGCTTCAAAAGATGGTATACTACGTATCCACCGTCCTCACTTCATGCAAATCACGGTACCCACATTATCAAAAGATAGCATAGGCGGTCTTCATGGCATCCCGGAAACTACGACACTACTTCCAAGAGTGTTCAATTACGGTGGGCTTCGAAGTACCACTCAACGACATAATAAATAACCGCGATGCCACGGGCCGGATTGCCAAATGGGCTATCGAACTCCTCCAGTTCGACATATAAACCACGACGAGCCATTAAGTCGCAAGTACTGGCTGATTTCGTCGCCGAATGGACGGAAGCCGAACTCCCTAAAGAGTACGGCGCGTACTCCAATTGGATCATGCACTTTGACGGCTCTAAGATGCTAGCTGGTCTGGGGGCAGGCGTCATCCTGACATCCCCCACCGTAGATACAGTCCAGTACGTACTCCAAATATTATACACAGACTCCAACAATGCAGCAGAATGTGAGGCCCTGTTGCATGGTCTCTGGATGGCAGTCTTCATGGGCATCCAATGCCTACAGGTGCGTGGGGATTTGAACCTCGCAATATCTCAAATAAATGGAGACTTTGACGCCAAGGACCCAAAAATGGCGGCTTACCGCAATGCCGTCCTCAAAATGCTAGCTCGGTTCGAGGGGCTTGAATTCCACCATGTGGCCCGGGAAAACAATCAAGCGGTGGATATCCTCGCCCGCATCGGCGCTAAGTGCGACCCTGTCCCACCTAACATCTTCTTGGAAAGGCTGTTTAAGCCATCCGTGGTATGGGAAGGAGAGACCGGCAACAACAGTCCAGACCCGACCACAACGCCAGATACCGAACACTCTGACGTAATCGGAGGCTCTGCCACTGAAATAACGCCTTCGGCCCACGTGATTATGGCCGTCATCGCCCCGTGGACAGAACCCTTCTTGGCTTACCTAACTAGACAAGAACTCCCTGATGACCCAAATGACGCACATTGCATTGTGCAGCGGTCTAAAGCCTACAAGGTCCATGAGGGAGAGCTTTATAAGAAAAGCGTTACTGGAGTACTTCAAAGGTGCATCTCTGAAGAGGAAGGACGACGGCTTTTGGCAGAAATTCATGCTGGACTTGGAGGCCACCACGCTGCAGCTCGGGCCCTTGTAATCAAGGCCTTCCGTACAGGTTTTTACTGGCCGACAGACCGAGCAGACGCACATGACCTCGTTCAACATTGCGTCGGTTGCCAGCTTTTTGCAAACCAAAGCCATATGCCACCTACCGCTCTCCAAACAATCCCCATCACTTGGCCCTTTGCGGTCTGGGGGCTTGACATGGTCGGACCCCTTAAAGGGGGAAGCCACAAGAAAAAAATACATATTGGTCATGGTGGATAAATTCACCAAATGGGTAGAAGCCAAACTAGTTAAAACGGCCGAGTCCGAACCAGTGATAGACTTCATATCCGGGGTTGTACACCGTTACGGTGTCCCCCACAACATCATCACCGACAACGGCTCGAACTTTACAGCCGAAGATGTAAAAACTTGGTGTAGCAAAATGGACATTAAGCTCGATTATGCCTCTGTCTATCACCCGCAAACTAACGGTCAGGTCGAGCGAGCAAATGGTCTTATCATGAGCGGCATTAAACCCAGATTAGTGCAATCCTTGAAGGAATTAGATACGCACTGGGTGGAGGAGCTTGACTCCGTATTATGGGGGTTGCGGACCACGCCGAATCGTACTACCGGATACACACCGTTCTTTATGGTGTACAGCGCAGAGGCGGTACTGTCGTGCGACATTATTCATGACTCACCTCGAGTGCGCATGTATGAAGAGAAAGAAGCCGAGCTTGATCGGCAGGACAGTTTGGACGCCCTGGAGGAGGAGCGTGATGTGGCAAAAGCCCGCTCCGCATTCTATCAGCAACAGGCTCGGCGATATCAAAGCAGAGAAGTACGGGCCAAAACTTATAACATTGGCGAACTCGTTCTACGCCTACCGGAGAAGAAAAAGGACAAGCTCAAGCCCAAATGGGAAGGTCCCTTCGTTATTGACAAATTTCTGACCGGTGGAGCGTACCGTCTGCGGGATGCATCGGACAACCGACTCGAGCCAAACCCGTGGAACACAGCCAGACTCCGAAGGTTCTACGCCTAGTGCCTGACCCTGTGTTCGTCTCCTTACCTCCGTAAATTTTTATATATCTGTATTCTGTCTTTTCCTTCTTTATTTCTTCCCTTTTTCTTCACGGCCTTAAAAGGTTAAAATGTGTCTTGACTACACAATCTTGACACGCTAGGCGTGGTCATTATACCTGGGGGCTTCTTATACAGAAGCTTAATACAACTATGTTCCGGGCTCTATGCCCCCGCACATGTGTTACTTTTCCACATGTACCTTTTCTTCGCCATTATATGCATCGATATGACTTAAGTTTTGGCCAAGATGGGTTGCCTGGCTCTTTTATTTATGCCCTACGTTCTTGTTAATTCGGCTAGGGCATAAGGGGAGCACCTCTGCGATTGTTACTATCGGGTCAGCCGGATGTGTACCACAGACTGGGTGAAGCCGAAAGCTAGCGTTCTTAAGGGAATATTCGGTCGATGAACAAAAGATGACTTTAAATTATTTCAATACATGCCCCCAAATGTTAATATCCCGCGTCTCTTCTCGCAGTTCGGACATGCACATTAATGCATCCGTACCCAGGGAAAGGAACCCTTAACGGAACTATTCTCCCTGGAAGATGTTTCTTACTACCCATGTAATATAACATAGCTAGTTGGGTACTTGTCTGTTCAAGCACTAATGACCCCTATGCCTGGTTTCCACACGTACCCTGGTTTTTACATAACTGAGCGGGTATTCGGATACACTCTGGACTGTCGGGTCCGGAGGTCAAAGCGAAAAGGTCCGCCATGACAAAAGATTTACAATCCGGCTAGGGACAAAATATGTCACTTGAAGTACACAGTCACTTAGACTGACTAAATTCTTCTTCTATACCATCCAACAGGCTGTCTAGCCTACAATCCTGTTGAGAATACTTTGCGGCTAATTTCACCTAGTCATACACCAAACTGACGGGGATCTCTTTCCCATCAGACCCCACAGGTCCGACCTCGGCCATGTGGTTCGGTCAGTCTTGGTATATCGCGTCTTCACCATGGCCCAGGCTTCCCTCGCACCTTGTCGGCAGGCTGATATCTTCCATAATCGGAAGCGCTGCCGCGCTCCCTTGAGCATCTCTACAAGCTCCCCCATGCCTCCTGGCAGGGAGGCAGACGGCCACAAGGCTTGGGCAATGCCCTGCATCACCTGCCGAACTTGTTCGTGCAGTTGTGAGAGCTCTGGCAAAAGATCACCCGTAGACCCAGGCATCTCCTCTGCGGGACGACCCGTCAGCATACCTACAGGAATAACTCTGTTAGACGGTTTCTTCTCCGAACTTTATAAAAGTTCATTCGAGCACTTACTAAAAATTCTGCGTCGAAGCCTCTTATTCTCCTTTATGGAGTTAGCCAGCTGGGCCCTAACGTCTTTCAGTTTAACGCCCAGAGGGGTATTGGCATCTTGGAGATCATTTTTCTCCTGCCTAACCTACGTCAGCACGCACTCGCCAGCCTCTAGCTGTCGTTGAGCATGTTGCTCATCCCCTCGCACGACCTCTGGATTCACTCCGGGGTCATCTGCAGAATCTATTGTTAGATTCATACATGTCGAATACTAACCAATACACATCCTTCTTTTCGATAGAAGCAAGTATTACCAGATGGGGCCTTCACGGACTCCTTCATTTCGGCAACTGTGGCCCGCAACTGGGCTTTGCACTCCTCCAGCTCTTGAGACAACTGGGTATTCTTCTCAGTAAGAGCCTACACAAATAATGATCCTTAAATCAGTTGTGTCAAATGTTTCAAGTCTCATGGGATACTGGTATATATAATTATCAGATTTTCTTAGCCATATATCCTTTACGTACTGGTCCGTGGCTCTGGCAAGACCATTTTTAGCAGCTCGGATGTACGTGTCTCCTGAGTTGAAGGCATCAAATGCCTCTTCGGGGAAACCAGGGTCACGGAGTACGGCCCGGTGGCGCCTGTGATTCATGGCACTGTCCACTTCGGAATCTGTAGCGGACAGCCTATCCGCATCCTCTGTAGGAGGAACATCCGGTGTTGTCCCCACGTTAGCGTCTACCCCTAAGTCCGGCTCTGGAGTCCGGCTGGTGGAGGCATGGCTGGCAGGCTCTCTGGGCACGGTCTGGCGAGCATTTTTTCTGCCAGGAACCACGGACGTTACTATATTTAAAAGACGACAAACCACGGAGCGGGGTTTTTTCATACCTCTGCGATGGCATCTCAGTCCTGACCGCCTTCCTTTTAAGCCTATCCGGTTTCGGTGCCCCTTGCTGCTGAGTCACTGCGGGTTCGGCATGGCGTCCCGAGGGCCTTCCCTGTAGGACACCATATGTGTGTGATAGGTGAAGTGCAAAAAAGGGATCCTTCTCGGAAGTTGGGAGTCCGGTTTTACTTACGTGCGATGCAGGGAGCAGGCCCAGATAATCGGCTATGATAGCCACCAAGGTACCATCGCAGCTCAACTAATAGAACGTCATGTCGATGAGTTCCACGAATATGTCCAGATCTTCTTCGAGTCTGGGGTCGAGGGCCCGGTCAGGGTCCTCTGGCTGTGGAGACGGGCTATGGACCTCCCTCACGGCTTTTCGCAGTTCCTGCTATGAAATAGCGAGGTAAATACTTATAATGAAGAATGCGGGAAGATCTGGAGTAAAAGGTAGCAGCTCACCCAGTTTGGGGGGTTGTACATGGAGAATCCATCCCGTGTCTTAATGCGGATGAACTCCTCTTCCTCTCCTTTGTATAAATCGGACAGTAATTTCGCTAGAGCGGCGACGGAGTCTGGACCTTTACGGCCGCAGCGGGTGGCATCGTCTTCTCCATTAAAGTGCCACATGGGTTGCCCCGATACTGAAGTGGCTGCACCCCCCGCATTATACATATTGACACAACCTCGATTATTGTCAGTCCTGATTTGGCCAGCATTTCTATCATGCCCATCAGGTAAAGGACCTCTCTGTTATATTCCTCCTGGGGGCTCCGAGGACACCAGCTGCGGCGTTTCTTCAAAGGGGCATTATTGAACTCAGGAAGGCCCATCCAAATAGGGTCCAGAAGGGGGACGTCCTCCATATAAAACCACTCCGAAGGCCAGTCTTTGGATGTCTTCTTCAGGGTACCGGACAGGTATCCAGTCCCGGCGATGTGCCATATTTCAGCTCCGCCTACTTGATATATTGACTCCTTCTGTGTGCGGAGTACGAGGCAGAATCGCCTTTTCCATAGCTCGAAATGAGCTTCGCAGCCCAGAAACAGCTCACAAAATGTGACGTAGCCAGCGATGTGCAATATGGAGGCGGGAGTAAAGTTATGCAGCTGGAGGCCGTAGAACTCGAGGAGCCCGCGGAGGAACGGATGGATTGGAAATCTGAGTCCCCTCAATAGGTAAGGGACAAGGCATACCCGTTCCCCCATGGACGGGTTGGGGAAGCTCTCCGCTTGCTCCCCGCATTTATAAGTGGCTAGTCCGGCTCGGACGGGGACCACATACGTAGGAGGGAGAAACCCCTGGGTCTGTAACTCTACTAATTTGTTGTGAGGGACAGAACACTTCTCCCAATTGCCTGGCTTAGCGCCAGAGGAGCGAGAGGAGGAGCTGTGATGGCCGGCCATGATAGGATGGGCTTTTCCGGGCGCGCTCCGATGGATACTCGCTATGGGAGGATGGTGTGATCTGATCTGAGGATCCATGACTCTTTAAATAGGCGATTTGCTCATAGGGTTAGGGTGGCAAATGTAAAAATGCCCCGACTTCTCACATTCGCTTGACACGTGGAAGATAGCCATTATTAAAGCGCAGAAGCTGAGGAGTGCCACATTTATGGGAAGCCGGACACTATTCATACTCAAGATTTGGAGGAGAACCCGCCTTGCAATGCCGAAGACAATCTGCGCGCCGGACTCATCGTCATTGAAGCCTGGTTCGGGGGCTACTGAGGGAGTCCTGGATTAGGGGGTCCTCGGACAGCCGGACTATATGCTTGGGCCGGACTGTTGGATTATGAAGATACAAGATTGAAGACTTTGTCCCGTGTCCGGGTATGTAGATCTCCTCCCTTGTAACCGACTCTGTGTAACCCTAGCCCCCTCCGATGTCTATATAAACCGGAGGATTTAGTCCATAGGATAACAACAATCGTAACCATAGGCTAGCTTCTAGGGTTTAGTCTCTACGATCTCGTGGTAGATCAACTTTTGTAATACTCATATCATCAAGATCAATCAAGCAGGATATAGGGTATTACCTCCATCGAGAGGGACCGAACCTGGGTAAACATTGTGTCCCCTGCCTTCTGTTACCATCCGCCTTAGACGCACAGTTCGTGACCCCCTACCCGAGATCCGCCGGTTTTGACCCCGATAGCACCCCCAACAAGCCCCAAGGCCTTTTTTAGCGCTAGCGCGCGCCCCTAGGAGCCCATTTTTCGCCGGTTAGGCCTGAAACTGGCGCCGATGGACCCAGGCCGAACCTGGCGCGCTGGGGGCGCCCGAGGGCGCCGGAGCAATCGTTTTGGCGCGAAAGAATGGCGGGCCCGCCGAGTCAGCGACCCCCGCGCCTCGTCATCCTCGTCGCCTTGTTTTCCCGTGGGGAATCAATGCCAAGGCTGCCGCCGGTCAGCCTTCCATTTATTCCTCACGGGTGGCGTAGTGCGGCGACGCGCCCCCTCCTGCCATGCATACACACTCTGCCTGTCGGAGGAGGAGCGGGCCCTCCCAGAGTACGATGCCGAAAACCATGAGTCGTGGGCGGCCTACTTCGAACGCCGGCAGGCGGAGCGGCTCGCCTCCATCAGCAACGCGCCGGTGGTAAGGAGGCGCAAGAATAGCGACCGTCGCCGCCTGTGGTGGGGCGCCCCCGACCACACACTCCACGCCGTCCTCGAGTACCTCGAGGGCGGCAACGATCCATCGCTCGAATACTCGGCGGCCCCGGCACCCCGCTGGAGTGGCGGCCCGTCGCTGCCGAGGCGAATGTTGGGCGGGTCCTCCTCCTCCTCCCACTCCTCCAGGTCGCCGGCGCCCATCAGCGTCAAGGCAGAGCCCGTGGTAACGCCGCTCGGTCAACACACCCATGGCGCCACCCTCACCATCAACGAGGGTGCAATGCCTCCTCAGCTCCTACGTCCCGCCTCATCAAGCCCAAGACGGATCCGGGGCTCGCCCCCGTGAAGAGCGAGCACGCTGACATGACCACACTCGATGAAGAGGCCGCCCTAAAGTGGGCGCGGGAGGACAGGGCGCAGCTGGAAATGGAGCGCCAGCGCCGTGCCCTAGAGCAGATTGCTGCATGGCGCCGTGACCGCAATGAGGGAGACGTCGTTGTCCTCGAGGACAGCGACGACGAGGCGCCGCCGCCGGCCAAACCAGTCCGCAAGGCGACCCCGGGCAGGGATCCAGCAGGGATGGCCGTATGAAGGAGGAGGACGACGACGGCGACTACGCCGCCTTCAACAAGTTCTTTTTAGTAGATTTTATGTTTTCTATATGTAAAAAAACAGTGGAACGCCTAAATATTGCCGAATCTATGTCGTGTTTGCCGAATTTTGGCCGAATGTCTTTTTAAATATATTTACAAAAAGAGCGTCTGGTGGCGACCTGGGGCGGCGGCTGAGAACCCAATCACCCCCACGCCGAAAATATCGCCGGTTCGCCCTCAAGCGGCATTTTTTCTAGCTCTTGGGGGGCGGCTGGAGATGCTCTTAGTCACCTAAAATTAAAAATCACATAAATTCAATATTATACTCCCTCCATTTTTTGTTTGCTAACACAGTATAGACACAGACGCTCATAATTACACACATACACTCACCCCATGAATGCACGTATGCGCACTCTACCCCTATAAGCATCTCTGAAACTGAGCCGACACATTATTTTGAGATTGGCGAAGTCACCAGAGACATATTCGTAGTCGACGGGAATGTCTCCTTCCACTGAACGCACATTGCAGAAAGCATTGTTAAGGAAACCGTTAACTGATAGCTGCTCGGTTGATTGGCGAGTAGGGGATCAATAGGCTGCTTTATCAGTTTATCGGCTACTCAGTGACCCTACAAATAGGGATTAATCGACAAGTTAATTCATTAATCAGACGAATTCGTGAACTGGGCGAACGACCTGAAATAAATCCAGAAATTCTATTATAGTATGGATGAATAAACAAAGGAAATAAATATAACTTAGGGAGTGTTTGTTTTCAAGGACTTTTTTGTGTAGGGACTAGAAAAAGTTCCTCTTGGAGACTTTTTTATCAAACGAAAGAGACTTTTTAGGGACTAAACTAGGCATTTGGGACTAAATGAAGAAGACTCTCAAGAAGAGTCTTTTTGGGACTTTTTGGTCCTTTTCGAACAATACCCCTCCATGCACCCATTGGCCCACCACCCCATGGTGTTGTTTGATTGTTATTTTTCTATATATTAGGGGCAACATGGTCATTTAATAACCTCTAGGAAGAGATTAGGGATTTTTTAGTCTCTGGAAACAAACAGGGATGGACTTTTTAGGGACAAGGGACTTTTTAGTTGGGACTAGAAAAAGTATTAGGACTAGAGAACCAAACACCACCTTAGATCTAGACATCTAATTTTAGAATTGAACAACTAATAATTAATTAAAATAATATTGCAGGCGAAGGAGCTGTGCCAGGACATATGCAATTACCTATCGCACAAACAGACAATCACGTGTTTTCGCTGCTTCCAATTTTCACCACACATGAATACATCAGACATTCACGGCAATTTAGTTACACTTTGCACGTTTGCACGCAATGTGTAACTCACGTTAAACACAACAACCAGTTTCCGTCACACATTGCTCATATTTCCCACCGTAACTGGAAGAAAAAATTAGAGAGGTGCCTGATCAGGCTTGCAAAACCTCTACGCAACTGAATCAGGTTTTTCTTGTTCTACTTTTTTGACGGTATACAACAAGAGTTGTGTTTTCTGGTGACATTACATTTCTTAAAGATTTTGGGGATCTTAGATAGAATTAGGTTAGCCAACATACAACGACCAAAATTCAAAAATCATACATCAACCAAGGCCTGCAGGTGACAGGACTAGAGCACACGCGCACAGTAGGCCAGTAGCAGTGCAACATGTTTATTACATCATCAAGGCTCGATCATTACTAACTATTCCTAACCATTTTCTTAATTTTTTTTGAAAATAACGATATAATAAGGGAAACTAGTTCTCAAAAAGAAAAGAAAGATCAGGCAACCAGAGTTGTTTTAAATCCATTCATGCCATGTAAGTAAGCAATGCCAAAATACATAGGTGTTCTGTTCAGTTGCATCTATGATGTGAACTAAGTGTAGATCAGATGCTTATACCACTTGTGGTGGAACCAACACCCCAGGATTCAAATCCTAGAGTTGACACTAGTTCTTGTATTTTCTAGAATAGCATCTATGATGCGAATGGGAACCCGCATGGCCCAATGATATTTTTTATATACTTTTTCAGTTGTACTTCTAAATACTGTTGCTCAGATGGTTAGGTCCATTATGATGCAACCACTCATCATAGTTCAAGTCTTAAACTTCACACTGCTGCTTGTTGGACACATTTTAGGCTTTTCAGTGATTTTTGTTCGGTGGGGAGGCGATGTTTCTATCGCCTACGAAGACATCTATGATGACTTTGTCAATCTTAAGATATTGTGTCGGCTCAGTATCTCGAAGGTGCTCATAGATATAAGATATGTGTGCGTTCATAAGATGAGTGTATGTGCATGTATGTGAGCATCTGTGTTGTATTCTGCTATTTTTTAATTTTTGGCATGGTAATATGTGTCTTATTTATATATCATAAGAATCATAGTACAAGTCATGTATAAACCGACCTGACAAAGTTGAAAAGACAACCGAGTGCTAGCCTTTGCACAAAGAAGCACCAACCAAGAAGTAAAGATACAAACAAAACCGAAGAATCCTATCGAAGAATCCTGTGAGCTTAACACCAACGTCCGCCACCTGCCTCAGGCAC
Source organism: Triticum aestivum (assembly GCF_018294505.1). Taxonomy (NCBI): domain Eukaryota; kingdom Viridiplantae; phylum Streptophyta; class Magnoliopsida; order Poales; family Poaceae; genus Triticum; species Triticum aestivum. The sequence continues at coordinate 386,647,412 of NC_057806.1, read as the reverse complement.
CACCATAGTAGCCACCAAAAGAAAAAATGTCAGGTCACCTCCATACCCGACCTCGATGCGGCTCCATCGTTAATATGCAGCTTTACGAACCTTTAAGGTGGCTCGCAAAAGGCGAAACCATTATCGTTGAACGAATCAGACCGGGGCAATATTCCGGACACGCTATTGAACTCCAGATCTGACACCCCCACATGAATAAGACGTTAGAGGAGAAAACCATATCTACCATTCACAAATCACAAACCCAACACACGATCCACCATCTTTCAGATGCCGTCGATGCAGACCATAATTTGCACCGGCTCATGGACTACCTCCTAAACTCCGAGCCGACGCTGGAGTCAACGCCATCGCAATGGCGGAGCCCGAGAAAACATGTCCACCACGAAGATCCTACCGCCGCACCATCCTTATTTAAACAGACTGATTTCCAAATATATCCCTAACCATAGGACCGCTCGCCTCGTCGGAGTAGGATCAAAAAAACTCTATTCAATACCACCATCGCCACCATCGAAATAAAAATGATGAACAACATAAAAAGCTAAACTACAAGAGCCTAAAAGGATCCACACACCTTGGTTCGACAACCCCGCTCACCACCGGAGGCCGGCGGCGGAGGCGAGTCCCTGGCGGCGAAAGGCAAGATCTCCTTTTCTTTCTTCTGGCATCTATGATAATTCATGCTTGCATGAATTCCAGAACCGTACGTACGAAGACAGGCCGGTACAAGTCGAATAACATCGTTAGTAGAGAGTTTCGAACCGCAACTTCTTCACACGAGAAGCCACTTTTATTTGTCTGTTCTCTGCTCTACGCGAGCACATGTCATTCATGCATGTCACCCCCAGTCTGTGTATATCCCTTGTCCTTTTTCTTTACCTTCTTTTATTCGGCTTCTCCAAGACGATGAAATCTTCTTTTATTGAACATCAATATGTGAGGGACGTCACTTGAGAGAGGACTTCCAGCCAACGTTCGTTCGTGAGGGAGAGGTCCTCCGGCGAACGTTTTCTCCCGTTCGCCAGTGGGGAGGGAAATGGCCCAATTGGTCCAAATCCCACTAAAATTATACTCTCTTCGTTTTTAAATATTTGTCTTTTTAGAAATTTCAATAAATGACTGCATACGAAGTAAAATGAGTGAATCTACACTCTAAAATATGTTTATATGCATATGTATGTGGTAGTTCATTTGAACTCTCTAAAATAACAAATATTTAGGAATGGAGGAAGTATTTTATAAGGACATGCCATGAACAAAAAAAATCAGAAAAAGTGGTAGTAAGAAAAAAAAATGCCATCCTCTCAAACTGAAAATGCCACCCTCTTAAAAATAATAAAATATCACCTCTCAAAATAAAAAGATGTCATCCTCGCTTTTAAAAAATGCCTTCATCACTATAATAAAAATGTCATCCTATTATAAAAATGGATGCTCATATAAATAAAACTGTCATCCTCTAATAAACAGAACTGCCATCCTCCAGTAATTAAATACCATCCTCTTTTAAAAATGTCATGTTATTAATAATAAAAATGTCATACTCTTACAACAAAAACTGCCATGTTAATTTTTTTAGTAAAATTTCCATGTACCTTATTGAAAAAACAACCTCTTAACAAAAAATAAAAAACTGCCATGTTAATTTTTTTAGTAAAATTGCTATGTACCTAATTGAAAAGACAACCTCTTAACAAAAAATAAAAACTGTCATGTTAATTTGAAAAAAAGGGGCAACTGGGATTCAATCCCAGTCCCCCCTGATGTAGACTCGGGAACATAACCAATTGGTTTGGTGATGGGGTTTTGAAAAAGACATGGTTCGCTAGCTTTTGTGCCACAACGAACACTTTCGAAAGTCTGACGTGTCTTCGCTCTTGCCAAGATTCGTGCAACAAAATCTGACGGCAGAAAGAGGGTTCACCTCTTCAACTTTGTGGCGGACGCCTTGGGCGCCATGCTAGACAAAGCTCGATCTGCTGGCCACATCAGGGGAGTGGTCGGTAATCTGATCCCAGGAGGTGTGTCACACCTGCAGTATGCGGATGACGCTCTTCTCCTTTTTGAGCCGGACGAACATAGAGTATCGCAACGGTTAAGGCCATTCTACTGTGTTTTGAACTCATGTCCGGACTAAAAATTAACTTCCACAAATGTGAAGTGGTGTCCATAGGGATGGACGCGGCCGAAAGTGAGCGGGTGGCCAACTTGCTTAATTGCAAACTTGGGAAGTTCCCACTTACCTATCTCGGCCTCCCGATCGCAGAGAAGAAATGCTCGATTGCTGATTGAGAACCTCTCAACACTAAGGTGGAGGACCGGGTTTGTCCGTGGAGAGGTCGATTTATGTCTTCAGGGGCAAGACTAATCCTTACTAACTCCAGCCTCTCGTCCCTACCCATGTTTGCCATGAGTATGTTCTTGATGGCTGATGGGGTCCACACGAAAATGGACACCCCGCGGGCACGTTTCTTTTGGGAAGGAGCGGGCCCTAAACGGAAATACCACATGGTTAAGTGGCAAGCCGTCTGTAGACCTAAAGCTCAGGGGGGGCCTTGGGATCATCAACTCTAAGCTGATGAACATTGCGCTTATGTGCAAGTGGATCTGGAAGCTGTCCCAGGGAGGGACCGGCCTCTGGGTTGACCTCCTTCGGGCCAAGTATTTCTCGCATGGGAATTTCTTTGAGGCAACACCTCATGGGTCCCCTTTCTGGACCTCTATCCAATCCCTCAAACCATACTTCGCTAGGGGTGCGAGGTTCACTGTTAATAACGGCCGCTCCACGCGTTTTTGGCACGACGTTTGGATAGGCCAGCATCCTCTTTGGTCAGAGTTTACCCATCTCTATTCCATCGCGGTTGAGCCCAACCAACTGGTTGCTTCGGCTCTTAGTGCCACTCCGCCCCCTATCTACTTTAGAAGGGAGCTTTTGGGGCCGGAGCTGGAAGACTTGGAGCGCTTGCGGGCTCTGATAGCGAATGTGCGGCTGTCGGGCTCCGGAGACGTGGTCTCTTGGAGACTTTCGGGCTCTGGCAAGTTCACTGTCAAGTCCCTGTATAGAGAGTTGTGCCGCGGCCATGCCCCGATGGCAGCCACGGGGCTTTGGAAGGCGCGAATCCCGCTTAAGATTAAGGTCTTCCTATGGCAACTATGCCAAGATGCCTTCCTACCTCTATCAATATAGCCAAGCGCAATGGCCCTGCTTCCGGGCCTTGCGCTTTGTGTGCTGACGCGGAAGATGCTGACCACGTGTTCTTCTGGTGTCCTTTGGCGCGCTTTGCTTGGAGCATGGTCCGTGAGGCTGCTGGGGTGGATTGGGATCCATGCTCACGCTCTGAGCTTGTGTCGTACCTATCGTCAATCCAGGGCCCTCTGCGCCGGATCATGTGGACGTGTGCTTCGGCCATGTTATGGGCCTTATGGCACATCCGCAACAAGTTTACTATTGAGGGAGTATTTCCCTCTCACCCCGCTGATGTAATCTTCAAATGCATCTTATTCTTGCAGCAGTGGGCACCGCTGGGAAGGCAACAGGAGTCTGATCTTCATCGCCAAGCTATCGCACGTCTTCGCTCCGTCTACTCGGCGTCTCGAGCCCCGTCACATCCGTTTGCTGTCTCATAGGGATGGGCAGTCCTTTTGGTCTTGGGTTCCCCCGAACCTGCGCGCTCGTTAGTCTGGCTGGCTATGCCGTGTAATGCACTTTATTTCGCCGTCGTTGCCTTTTATGGCATGCCTTAGAACTTGGGTGACTAGCTTCGGTTCCGTTTGTTTTGGTTTGGTTTGTTTGTGCACGCTGCCTGTATGGAGGGCTTTATTAATTTAAAGCCGTACGTCCCTGACGTCTATGTTCTAAAAAAAATATAAAAAGAAAGAGGGTTCACTGGAACCTGGCTCCTGGCTCCTGGCTGATGTATGCTATCTAGCATTTCCATCTTTTAGTAACTTCTTTTGAGTTTTGACAGCCATGATGAAGAAACGTTGATCATCTGCATATTTCAACTTCTTTGCCTCCGCATAATAGTGCGCTTAATTCCGGTAATTCATATCTGAACTTGGGCTGATCTGAATATGTTGAATAGTAAATTAAGGAAGAGTAACAAATTCAAGAAATTATGCTATTTTGGCATGAAAGATGGAAGTCTGCAAGGAATATGTAAATTTTTGGGGTGTTTGGACATTCGGGAACCTAAACAAATCAGATCCAAATAGTGTTTTTTTTTCAAAGTTTTTCCACAACCAATTTTCTTTCATCACGACCTTCTCGAATGTCCAAACACCCTGAAGTTTTCACGCATATCACGTATTTCAGTGTCTTGGGTGTCAAAAATAAAATAAAATTTTAAACATTTTTTGATATTTTATTTGATTTCTCTATTCATATTGATGTGCGGATGCACCCAGGCTTCGAATCGCTGCACTCATTTGATTTGGTGGTGCGAACGATGGATGGTGGTGCGAACGACCTATCGACCTGGATCGATCATGATCGATTGAGTTGCTTTCCCGAGGATTGGAGTGAACCGATGCTAAGAAAATAAATATTCTTTGGATTATTCGGCAAAATATATGTTTTTTCCTGCAGGTCCATTCGACAGGTCATACCTCAGCAAATGAGCACGCGTGTGAGAGAAACTCTGATAGCTCTCTTAAAGAAATGTCGTAAAAATCAGTTTACGGGATGTGTGTATATCCAGGGGAATTTTCTAATGACAAGTTTTCAATTGCCGTAAACATCTTTCCCAAAAACAATATTTCATTATTTTCATTATACTAGCGTAACTAATGACTTAGGGCCTGCAAGTCAGCAACACATTTGACGAAAAACACATTTGACGATAGCCGATGAGGTGCGGCGGCAATCTGGCGTGGTGGTGGCGCGAGGGTGTCCGAGAGTGAAAGTTCAGGTCGTTGCAGCCCGCCAAAATTGTATGAAAAAGTCATTGTCCCGTAAACGTGAGGGGAGGTGGGGTCAATTATATGATATCCCATAAAAGATTTTTTTTTCAGAGTACGCAAATTGCGTACCTTAGCTTTATAGAAGAGGGAAAACAATGTACAAGAGATTGTGATGCATAGCCAATGGTCACAGTCCGACCACGGCCACGTTAGAACTCCAACTCCACACACTATGTTAACTCCTCACAAGATGGTGTCAACTCCACGTCCTCACGTTCTCCCCCAAGTGCGAAGTTCGTCAGGAATCCTGTTTGAAAGGTCAGCCACCGAGATGGGCGTGGCCACCGAGCGAAAAACCCGTTCATTCCTTTGCTTCCAAAGATGCCAGCACACTAGCATTACCAAGCTATCAAAAGCTTTGCGTGTCTCCTTGTCGAGCCGTTTTCGGGTACCGCCCCACCATGACTCCAGAGTATCACGCACCACCGGTGCTAGGACCGGGGCAGCCCTCGTGCTGGAAAGAATGTTGTGCCATACTTGGCGCGAGTAGACGCATTGGATTAGCAGATGATCTACGTTATCCTCCTCCTGGCCACAAAGATAACACGGGGAGGGGTTATCTTGTAGCCCATGCCGCAGCCTCCTGTCGGATGTCCATATTCTATGTTGCATAGCGAGCCACATGAAGATCTTGCAGGTGAGAGGTGCCCAATACTTCCAAATCCAATGCGCATAGGTCACACTGATCGCACCCTTGAAGAGCATTTGGTACGCGGAGGCCGAACTGTACACATGCTTGGAGTTCCAGGGCCAAACAGCCTCATCCCGCTCGGTGGGAATAAGCTGCGTCGTAATAGCAATCTCCCAAAGGCTGATCAACTGAACGAGTTCATCCATGGATAGCTCACCGGAGATGTCTGAGGCCCAACGGTGGTTGAGCAATCCATCATGCATTGTCCGCTTGTTCACAGTTTGCGTACGAACCTTGCCCCCGATGCTCGGAGCAATCTCCCTGGCTGTGGCACCTCTCATCCATCTGTCTTTCCAAAACAACACCTTGTGGCCGTCCCCAAGTGTCCAATGAACCAGGCTGTCAAAAGCCGACTGCACTTGCGGATTCGTGGTCATCGAGAGACCATGCCACGGTCTACCTGGGTCCGTACGTCTAAGCCATTCCCAAAGCAATCTTAAAGCCAAGCCTTGGCGGTTTAGGTCGAGAAGGCCAAGGCCACCTAGCTCCTTAGGCCTGCACACTCTTTGCCAGGCAACAAGACATTTCCCTCCATGAATTTCCTCTGATCCGTCCCAAAAGAACGCTCTGCAATGCTTGTTCACTTGCTCGATAGCCCACTTGGGTGCATCCAAAACGATAAGATGGCGAGTGGGGCGTGCCATCACCACATCATGAATAAGCACCAGCCTTCCAGCTCTAGTGATTAAACCTTTCTGCCATCCAGGCATGAACTTAAGCACTTTGTCCACTATCGGTTGCCATTCGGAGCGCGTCAGCTGCCAGATGGAGAGTTGCAGCCCCAAGTACTTGCAGGGAAAAGATTCTAAGCTCCACGGCATTGCATCCTGAACCAATTCCTTATCACCAACCTCATCTCTGATCATGATGGCCATTGATTTTGTGTAATTGATGTGCAATCCAGAGGCGGCCCCGAAGATGTGCAGGGCCTCTTTAACAAACCTAAGATCCGAGACCGTGGGTCTGACGAAAAGCACGACATCATCCGCATATATAGAGAGCCGTTGCAAGGATGTACAGCCCGGCATTCTACTCAGCACACCACACTCCTGGGCTTTGGTGATGAGGGATGTGAGGACATCCATGGCGATAACAAACAGAAGTGGCGAGACCGGGTCTCCTTACCGTAGCCCTTGAGCGTGTGTGAATTTCTGTCCCGCGTGACCATTAACCACCACTCGGGAAGAGGCCGTGGAGAGTAAATTCGCTGTCCAAGATAGCCAAGTATCCGAGAATCCTTTGGCGCGGAGGACCTCAAAGAGGAATGGCCAAGACAGAGTGTCAAACGCACGCGAGATGTCCAGTTTTAGCATGACTCCCTTTGCTTTTCTGCGATGGAGTGGGCGAGCAACCTGTCCGACGAGCATGAAATTGTCGTGAAGGTTCCCCCCTTGATGAACACCGATTTATTTGCTTGGACGAGCTCATTCATACGCGGTCGTAGTCTGTTAGCGAGAAGCTTGGAGCCTATCTTGGGTAGGCTATGGACCAGGCTAATGGGTCGAAAGTCTCCCACACGGCACGCACCGGCCTTTTTGGGGATGAGCGTGATAAGCGCCTGATTTAGCCTTCCAAACCCGCGACCATCACCGAGAAACAGATGGTGGAGGGCTGCCAACAAGTCACCTTTGATGATACTCCAAGCTTTTTGAAAGAAGAGACCAATGAACCCGTCCGGCCCTGGTGGGCGATCTGCAGGCATCTCCTTGACCGTGGCCCACACCTCATCCTCCGTAAACATCACATCCCGGTCCATCAAATTTATGTGCGGGATCTCGAGGAAGTCCAGGTCGATTGTGTTTTCCCGCACTCTCGCCGTGCCCAGTAAGTCTTTGTATGCTTGGTCCGTGATCGTATTGCCTTCATGCAGAATAGCCGGGATAAAGTTTTTCGTCTTCCTTCCATTAGCCACTAGATGAAATAGTTTGGAATTGGCATCGCCCTCCTGGAGCCATCTTATGCGCGACCTTTGCCTAGCGATCATGCGCTCAAGCGAGGCCAGGCCTAATGCCACAAGCTTAAGGGATCTGCGCAACCACCTCTCCCCGTCCGAGAGCAAGCGCCGCTCCTGCGCCATGTCAAGCTGCAATATGATCCAGTTAGCCATCGCAATTTGCAACTTGACGTTGCCAATCCTATTCTGTCCCCAGGCAGTTAGATACCGAGCTGCGTTCCTGAGGAGCGCGTCGAGCCGTTTGAAGGGGTCATGAATGTTGGGATCACAGGTCCAAGCCTCCATAACCGCATCTTCAAAGCCATCAAGTCTAGTCCAAAACACCTCAAATCGAAAGCGCCGCTGCGGGTGTATGTGCTCGTTCAAGCCAAGGTGTAGCGGGCAGTGATCCGAGGTCGACGTTGACATGGCTTGGAGCAAGCAATCCGGGTAAGCAAGCTCCCAGTCCACCGAGACAAGTGCCTTATCAATTTTTGTGAGCGTGGGGACCTCTCTTTCATTGCTCCAAGTAAATGCCCGTCCATGCATGTACAACTCCTTGAGCCCATTGCCATCGACAAACTGACGGAATCTATGCATTGTCCTCCTATCCAGAAGCGAGTTATTCTTGTCTGAGGCTTGGAGATATGTACCCAGTGATGCAGTGTGTGTCTCTAACAAAGTTCATAATGTTGGTCAGCGCTGCATTCCAAGCTAAAAGGATCCCACCCCTCGTATCCGTAGCCGGTAAGTAGTAATACCCATCATAAGACGGGCCAAGACATTGCATAACAGTATAAGTGTCAATACAAGCAAGTTTAGTCTCCTGGATACAAAAAATAGCTGGGTGCACCGAGTCCGCAAATTCACGCAGTGCCTTCTTCTTGGTCGGGCTGTTCAGGCCACGCACGTTCCAACACATCAACTCCAACTTGATCATCGACATGATGTCGAAGTATAACTCCAACGCTTGCCATTTAGGCAAGCAGGGTCACCCTCGGTGTGTCCTCCTGGCCAAGGTCAAGAGGTATGGCCTTACCGAAGATGGATGCGATCGCACGTAGCTGCGGCTCTTGGATGGGTGAATCGAACATTTGCCGCAACTGTCCCAGGGCCTCATCAGTAACAGCCAAGCCCTCCGGAGATATGCCAAGGGCTTTGAGGAGAACCGTCTCAGCCGCAGTCGCTTTAGTCTTCCTTGGCACATTTACATATGCGGACCGTGTATTGTGGCGGGGCGTGTACTCTGGCCCTGCGTTCTTCCCACGTACCGCTTCGATTTCCATAAGCAGCAGCGAAGCCAGTTTCTTAAGTAGTCCCGCGCAGAAGGCCTTAATATTTGCAACTACGATTTGCTCTTTAGGCGGAAGCAAAACATCGTTTGGGGCGAGGGGTACATGCATGCGCACGTCAACATCCATGCAAGCTGCACGGTCCATCAGGCGCGGCCCCACCGTGCAGTTTGTCGTCTCGCAGCCCACCTCTCCCAGCCTCCTGTCGTAATCATTAGCTGGGCCCGCAATCCCCACCTCCGCAGGCGTGATGGTGAGGGGCAGCAATTCTTCCATCGGGTCCCAGCCTAGTGCTGTCTCCTGATCCAGAGATCCCGCCAATCCTTGCGCCTCACGAGCTGGGCCCACACCCACTGTGGGGCTCCGCTGACCGGTCTCCATGGCGGTTAGATCGCCCAAATTCTGTCCCACTGGGCCCGTGGCATCTGTGGTAGCTGCAACCTCAGCCTCTACCGTCTCCGCATTGGCTGGCTCGCTCTCCAAAGGTGTGGACCAAACTGAATCCTTGACGATCCCAACGCCCTGTCCCAACGCTGCCCCAATGGACATCTCCTGCCTACCAAAAGCAACCACCATGGGATCCATCGAACCTACCACAACATCTTTTGTCACCACATCCTGCACACCAATGGGAGGAGGGGGCGGCTGGTTTGGCCTATGGGAAGGCGACCGTGGGCCTTCTGCCACCACCAAATCCTGACCCAAAGTGGCGACCACCGGATTCTCTGCGGCCAAGCGCCCCGGTTCCACAGGCTCCTCCTGACGGCCTAGCACAGGCCCCACCGCCGCCACCGGGCTCACCGGCGCCGGAGCAGAAGGCCGGACTGCCGGCGATGTAGGAATCCCCAACTTCGACGACACAGCCACTCGGGCACCCACCATGATTGGCAAGATGCGCCAATCCGAGGGCCCCACGTGCCCCAACAATGCATGTCGATACGCGCCACCGGCAACACCTCCCGCTGGTGCATTGGCTCTGACATCCCTAACTCCACGCGTCCAAGGTAGCACGCGCCATTCTCCACTGCCCGAGAAACTATCCGAGTCTTCTGGTAGAACGCTTTGGCCGCTCCCATCTGAGCTTGGCGGCCGCAACCAACCTTCCGGACCGGCGTGCTCTCTGACCCGGCCAATATGGATGAGCGTCTTGTACTCGAGCAACTGACGAGAAGTTGGTCGGCGAGCCGCCGGGTTGAACTCCACCTCTGGCTCCGGCACCCACAGCCTTCTCGCCACCGGCACCTCATCGGGGTCAATGCACCAAGCCCGTAGCTTGAACAGGGAGAGGTCCTCGCGGCTGGCTGTCTCCGGTGCCAAGCTCTCCACCAGGCAGCCCAAACCCAAGAGCTCCGCCGCCGTGTCCCTCGTCCATACATGGGAAGGCACTCCCTCAATCATCAGATCCACCTAAGAGCGCATCACTTTTGACACTGCTTGTGCTTGCCACAGCCAAGGCCTAAAGAACAACTTGAAGAAGCTGTCCTCAATGAGGTCCATCGAAAGGGCCTGATTCTTGAGCTCCGGCGTCGCAAAGACCGCAAGAAAATCCTCCGGGAAGAACTTATGCACGGAAAACTTGTGCCTGGGGACATCCAGCTGGGCCGCCATAGCCTCAGCCGCCTCCACAGACGAGACCGCGGGCCTGGGACCGCCAATGTACGCGACCACAACTGTTTTGAGTCTTTGCTCCATGTTGTCCATCTCATGGGTCCGTGAGATGATGTAGACATCCATGGCCGCTGGAGCCGCGGCTGCCGCAGGCACCGCCAGCCAGGCTCCCTGCTACCTCTTGAGCACTGCGTAGGATTTCCCCGAAGAGGAGAGGATGATGTAGCAAAGTAGCGTAAGTATTTCCCTCAGTTTTTGAGAACCAAGGTATCAATCCAGTAGGAGGCTACGCGCGAGTCCCTTGTACCTACACAAAAACAATAGCTCAACGCAACCAACACGCTTAGGGGTTGTCAATCCCTTCACGGTCACTTACGAAAGTGAGATCTGATAGAGATGATAAATAATATTTTTGGTATTTTTGGTATAGAGATGCAAAGTAAAAAGTAAAAGCAAAGTAAAAGCAAAGCAATAATAAAGTGATGGAGATCGATATGATGAGAAAGAGACCCGGGGGCCATAGGTTTCACTAGTGGCTTCTCTCAAGAGCATAAGTATTCTACGGTGGGTGAACAAATTACTGTTGAGCAATTGACAGAATTGAGCATAGTTATGAGAATATCTAGGAATGATCATGTATATAGGCATCACGTCCGAGACAAGTAGACCGACTCCTGCCTGCATCTACTACTATTACTCCACTCATCGACCGCTATCCAGCATGCATCTAGAGTATTAAGTTAAAAACAGAGTAACGCCTTAAGCAAGATGACATGATGTAGAGGGATAGTTTCATGCAATATGATAAAAACCCCATCTTGTTATCCTCGATGGCAACGATACAATACGTGCCTTGCTGCCCCTTCTGTCACTGGGAAAGGACACCGCAAGATCGAACCCAAAGCTAAGCACTTCTCCCATGGCAAGAAAAACCAATCTAGTAGGCCAAACCAAACTGATAATTCGAAGAGACTTGCAAAGATAACCAATCATACATAAAAGAATTCAGAGAAGATTCAAATATTATTCATAGATAGACTGGATCATAAACCCACAATTCATCGGTCTCAACAAACACACCACAAAAAGAAGATTACATCGAATAGATCTCCACAAGAGAGGGGGAGAATATTGTATTGAGATCCAAAAAGAGAGAAGAAGCCATCTAGCTACTAACTATGGACTCGTAGGTCTGAAGTAAACTACTCACACTTCATCGGAGGGGCTTGGATGATGATGTAGAAGCCCTCCATGATCGATGCCCCCTCCGGCGGAGCTCCGGAACAGGCCCCAAGATGTGATCTCGTGGATACAGAAAGTTGCGGCGGTGGAATTAGGTTTTTGGCTCCATCCCCGATCGTTTGTGGGTACGTAGGTATATATAGGAGGAAGAAGTATGTCGGTGGAGCTTCGAGGGGCCCATGAGGCAGGGGGCGCGCCCTAGGGGGGGTGCCCTCCATGCTCGTGACCGCCTCGTGGCTTTCTTGACGGAGGGTCCAAGTCTCCTGGATCTTATCTGATGAGAAAATGACGTTTCCGAAGGTTTCATTCCGTTTGGACTCCGTTTGATATTCTGTTTCTCCGAAACACTGAAATAGGCAAAAAACAGCAATTCTGGGCTGGGCCTCCGGTTAGTAGGTTAGTCCCAAAACTAATATAAAAGTGGAAAATGAAGCCCAATATAGTCCAAAACAGTAGATAATATAGCATGGAGCAATCAAAAATTATAGATACGTTGGAGACGTATCACTCCTGCAAGTATGGTGTCAGCCGGGACTGACGAGCGCCTCCCCTGAGGAGAAACATGCCGAGTCGCCAACGACAGCCTACACACGAGCCCTGCTGGCGGCTGCTGCAGACCAGTCCGTGCCACCTTGGCCATGGCCTCACGCCGGAGCTCCTCTTCCGGCCGCGGGCTCCGAGGACGCTAGCACCCCGACGAGACGTGCCCCTCCAGCCCGCAACGGAAGCAGAGAGGCTGAAAGGTGCAATCTTCCCTACGATGTCCATCCCGGAAACACTTGAAACAGAGGACGAAAAGATCCCGCGGGACCTCGCGCCTCTCCTGCTACGAAGCCGGCGACCGCTACCTGGGACGCTCCGCCACCGCGAGCTGCCTCTGCCTGAGCTCCCACTTCCGGCGACGCCAGAGCGCCTTGTGCGAGGGGCCTGGCCTTCTCCACGGGGCCGCTGCTGCCGCGCCTGCAGCTGGATCCGCGGCCACCAAGCCGTCCTGGGCAGGCGCGCCCGTAGATCCCGACGACCCTGAGAGGCCGAGGCCAGACACCACGGGCTGCAAGCGGGAGGAGATCGAGTCCGGGCTGCCAGGGCTGGGAGGGATCGAGGCCATGGACGGAGGGTGGGTGCCAGGGACCGGAGTGGTCGCCGGCGCGAAGGGGTCGACGCCGGGGCCGGAGTGGCCGCCGACGAAGAAGGAGAGCGGGGAGAGCGCGGAGAGAGAGATGCCGCTTGTTTTGGGAGAGGGAGAGGTCGACTCTTATGACAATGAATGCTCAAGTCATATCCCATAAAAGATAACGTGTTATGCGGGAGCTGTTGAAGGAGTATTTTTGCCTCAGCGTCTCGTAAACTGTATTTCCTAAGGATAAGAGAGCTATTGAAGTTGCTCTAAGGCACATCGAAGTTGGATTCGACATAAAGTGTAAACACATTATTTTCGATAAAGGGTGAATTTAATTAGCTCAAAATGAAACATCAAGTTGATAAAAACACATTGGCCACATGGACTAGCCTCTGCATAGTTAGATGCACGCAACCAACACCAACACGCGCACACGGAAAACATCCGCCGACAAAGAGCAAAGTCATAAAACATCAAAGTTATGCCTATGCAAAGAAAAAGAAAAAGAAACCTAAGGCATGACAACAATCAACGAGGTATAACAATGACCATATCCACACTAACCATCTCTTAACACCACAACGTCATCCCCGGATTCTACAACTAGGGGACACAATCGAGGTTTTCACACTGAAGAACAAGTTTGAACATATCCAAGCAATGCCTTCTATAATGTAACGTAGCAACAATATAGCCATTGAAGGTATAGCCACTAGTAAAGAAATGCTTACACACAATCTAAATTAGTGGCACGCCATTTTCAACCACGTCCCACTAATTTTTTTAAATAATGGTGGTGTGGGAATATTTTTTACGCCCAACAAAAGCTATAAAAGGGGGACAATCTCAATCTTGATACCTTGGACCTCGAAAACATGTGGAAGCTTCACTTTGCTCCAATTAGTGAAAGCACCAGGGTAATTGATATCCCAATCGACTAGGTTAATTTCCTTATTATGGCTTTGTTCTCTCGTGAAATTTTTGGTTATGTAAAAGGGTTCAGTTCCTCTCAAATGTGGAGCATAATTTTACAAGGTTTTGGAAGGAAAATGACGATTCCATTTGCTATACTTGAATCTTTCATACCAGCACATACTCCCTCTTGCCAATATATCAAACCATCTCATCTAAGGATAATTAAACAGAACTGCGCTTTGCACTCCTCAAAGTAAATCTTCTTCCTTTGTTGAACATGGCCAAGAAGTGGTGCAGATGAAAAGGAAAAGAAAGGAAAAGTCTTGACTGATTGAACCCTAGTAAGAAGAAGTACTAGATTACATGCTTTGAATAAGGGTTTCAAAATAAAAGAGTGATGAAGTAGGAAATGTATGGCATGTCATGCTAACCCCCTAATCTTAATGGGAACATTGTAAAGAATCTTAAGGCTACCTTTTGCAAGGTACCCCCAAGGACACCAGTGAAGAAATTCTCAAAACTAAGGCAAAAAAGAAGAATAATAAGGGGAAATGCCAATATTCAGATAAATGAAGGAATTGGGTTATCATAAAGTTAAAGATTCTGACAAAACTATATATATTGTCATTTGGAAACTTGTAATAATCTGGTTGTTAAGTGGTGCACTTTTTTGAAACCTCTTGTACTTGGAAGAATCATGTATAATACCTTTGTCTAATTTTCGAATTAATGGATTGTATTACCATGTGATGGATTTCTTTGTATGCAGTGGCACTTATGATGGACAGTCTCTTGGGAACTAGCAGTGTGGTCTCTTACTTTATATCACATTTCTAATGGAGAGACAATTGAAAATACTTAATTGGAACACTAGGGTTTTGAATGACAAAGCAAAGTGGCTGGATTTTTCCAAAAAAATCAAGGAATTTTGTTGTGATATCATTTGTTTACAAGAAACTGAAAGAGAAAACATTGATTCTACCCCGCTTAAAAGTTTCTGCCCAAGGAGAACAAATAAATTTGAATTTCATCCCCTCCATTGGTGCTTATGGAGGGCCCTAGGGGGCCTGGAATGAAATCCGTTTTTAGGTGGTCATTTTTTTTAAATAATTATGCCATCTTCATACAATTCACATCATGTTTGGAAGCTCTTAGATTCTAATAATTTCTAATGAAAGAGCTTAATTTATTGATTGGTTTCAAAACTTTCAAATGCCTAATGACTGTCGGCTTTCTGGGAATGGGATACCAAAACATGCCTGCCTGCGGCCCACGGCGTGGCTCGGTCGGCGGTCCAGTATGGCCTAGCTTCAACATCGACAACTCAAGACCCTCGTGAGGGGCCAAGCCTCGCAAGGCGGATGACACCAAGACCTCCCTAGGAGGCGGCTTCCCCATGCTAGCTCCCGAGGAGCAGAGATATCAATGCAAGGTGCACCTCGCGAGGTTCGGATGACGTGAGCCATGATGACCAAGGCCAGGCGGGCGCCAGCGGGCGCAGTGTACCAGTTTCCTCTTTGGTGCTAAGGAGGCAAGCACAGGCGCGGAGTCCCGAGGAATCAGCTAAAGGTCTGCATTCCGGTGCAACAAGACCAACACCGCCAGGACGGCAAGACAGAGGTCATCGTGGAGCCCACAGCTGCATCACAGCCAGGAGCTTTTGCAGGAGAAGACTACTTTTGTCAGGATAGCATGTACTAGTTGTCTCCCTTCAAATTTGGCCGTTGTGGGATCCCTTTCCGCCTTACATTTGGGAAGAGGACCAAGGCCACTATAAATAGGACTTAGCCACCACCATACAGGGGACGAAGGATTGAGTTCATCCTCTCACCCACCAGCTCATCAAGCACAAGAACACCTCTCCTCCTGAGGCTGTTCTCCGTTGTACTAGTTCATCCTCAGCCCTCGAGGCCAATCCACCACAAAGCAGGAGTAGGGTTTTACACCGCAAGGTGGCCCGAACCTAAGTAAACTTCCGTGTCTCTTGTCCATTAGGTTCGTCGAGCTAGGCCGTGGGATCAGTGGGCAGGCAGACTAGGGAGGATGAATTCTTCGCACGTACCCCAGAGTTCGAACCTATCAAGGGTCTGCGGAACCCCGAATCCGACATTTGGCGCGCCAGGTAGGGGTGCGTCGGTGATCCGCCACTCCATCTGCCACGCTCCGCTGCTCAGCTCTCATGGCGAATACTTCTCCATCGAATGGACCGACGCGTGCCCTTGGAGGAGCCGAGGGCCTCCGAGCCTCCACCCCCTCCCTCCGACGGGTGCAGTGGCCGCCCAATTTCAGGCCGGACTTGCCTCCCCGATACGACGGTGCGGCGGACCCGGCAACCTTTCTTCAGGCGTACGAGGAAGACGTTTGGGAGGCCGGTGGCGATGACAAGGTCATGGCCAACTGGTTTCCCATGGCCCTCGCAGGAGCACTGCGTGCCTGGCTGCTCAGCCTACCGGGATATTCTACGGCCTCCTGGGAGGAGCTGCATGGCCTCTTCGTGTCGCGCTTCACGGCACCAGCACCCCACGCCGTTGCAGTTCACCTCGGTGGATCGAAGGCGCCGCCCTCGGACCACCATGTCAAGTAGTTCTTCTGCCAGGTGGGCATCACCCATGTGCATTAGGGAGCTCCTCCGGGATGGGCGGCACCCAAGGCTGACCTCACCTTCGACTCAAGAGATCACCCCATGAGCACCGCGGGCGTCGGCGCGCTCCTGATGCTCTGCACCCCCACCATCTACCACGTGGCTGTCACCAAGACCCTCATCGATGGTGGGGCTGGCCTCAACGTGCTCTGTGTGGAAGCTTTGGGCTTGCTTCACGTGCCACATGGCCGGTCCGCCCCACCAAGCCCTTCTCCGGAGTCGTCGATGGCTCCACCTACCTCCTGTGGTAGATCCGCCTCAATGTCACCTTCAGCACCCGCGACAACAACCGCACCGAGCTCATTGACTTTGACGTCCCCCACATCGGTCTCCCGTACAACGCCATCCTCGTGTACCCGGCCTTGGCCAAGTTCATGGCAACAACTGATCCTACCTACAACCTTATGAAGATGCCGGGGAGCAGCTGCGTCCTCACCGTGGCCAGGGACACCAAGGAGGCATTGGAGGCCCTCAAGCTCGCCTTCAAGGCCACAACATCAGCGCGCCCGACCGAGGAAGGGGCCCAGAGGCCCTAGGAGCTGCGCCAGCAAAGAAGACGCAGTTGTTCTCTCAAGATCCGGCCGAAATGAAGCAGGTGTCGGTCGATGAAGATGGAGCATCAGGTGCCACCTTCACCATAGGCGCCAACGTTCCTCCAGATCAGGAAAGGGCGTTGGTCGACTTCTTGTGCGCGAACAAGGAGGTGTTCTCCTGGGAACCCAAGGATCTGGTCGGGATCCCGAGGGGAATAATTGAGCACCACCTGAGGGTGTGCCCCAACATGCGCCCGGTGAAGCAGAAGGCGCAGCGGCAGTCCACGGAGAAGCAGTCTTTCATCATCCAGGAAACACATAAACTATAAGAAGTTGGTGTCATTCGGGAGGTGCGGTACCCGGAATGGCTGGCGAACTCGGTCGTCGTCCCCAAGAAAGGCGGGAAGGAATGCATGTGCGTCAACTTCACCAACCTGAATAAGGCTTGCCCTCAAGACCCCTTTCCGCTCTTGCGCATCGATCAGATCGTCGACTCCACCGTCGAGTGTGACCTGTTGTGCTTCTCGGATGCCTTCTCGGGCTATCATTAAATCGAGATGGCGATACAAGATGTTGAGAATACGGCCTTCCTGACCCCATGCGGGGTGTACTGCTACACCTACATGCCATTTGGCTTGCGCAACAGCGGGGCAACCTTCCAACGGCTGATGCATCACCCTGGGCCACCAGCTCGGGAGAAACGTTGAGGCATGTCGACGACATAGTAGTGAAGTCTCGGGAGTCAAGGACCCTTGTCAGGGACCTAGAGGAAACATTTGCCAGTCTGCACGGGGTGGATCTGTGGCTTAACCCAGAGAAATGCGTATTTGGCGTCCCCTCTGGCAAGCTGCTAGGTTTTCTGGTGTCACACAGGGGAATCGAGGCAAACCCAGAGAAGGTCAAGGCCATAGAAGAGATGATCCCACCATAGACTCTCAAGGAAATGCAAAAACTAGCGGGTTGCATAACCTCGCTGGGCCGCTTCATCTCCAAGCTAGGGGAGCGCGCCCTCCTGTTCTTCAAGCTGACGAAAAGGAAGGGCCCTTTTGAGTGGTCTCCATAGGCTGACACAACATTTCAAGACCTCAAGAGATATCTCACGAGCCCACCGGTGATGGTGGCGCTGCACCTTCTTGAGAACCTGGTTCTTTACCTGGCCGCCACGCCACACTCTGCCAGCGCAGCGCTGGTGGCGGTCTAGGAGGAGCACCAAGCCAAGAGCCTGCTGGGCAACGCCCCATGACAGGACACGACAACGCAGCTTCAGGACGGTGCTCCTAAGGCCTCGGGGACACCAGCAGATGACCATGTCCCTCATGGTGGTGCTCCTAAGGCCATGGCTACCCCCACAAGTGGCCAAGCTCTTGAGGTCCCCCAACCTTAGGAGGTGCAGGACCCCACCAACGCTCTTGCCCTCATCGAGCACCCGGTGTACTTTGTCAGCACGGTGCTGCATGACGCGCGGGCATGCTACCCCATGCCGCAAAAGCTCTTGTTCGCGCTCCTCGTCGCCCCCCGCAAGCTGTGCCACTAATTTCAAGGCCACCCCATCAAGGTCGTCTCAGCTTATCCCCTGGAAAGGGTGCTCCGGAGCCCCAACGCTGCACGGAGAGTCGCCGAATGGAACATCGAATTGCAGGCATTCCAATTGGAGTTCAGCACCACCAGGGTCATCAAGGGGGCGACACTCGCCGATTTCGTGGCGGAATGGACCAACGCTCTAGGGCGCGAAGCAAGTGAGGGCCGATCCCTCTCGCCAGGGAGCAAGGCACCAGACGGCTGGGTCATGTACTTCGACGGCGCCTTCGCGCATCAGGGCGCGGGGGCTGGAGCCATGCTCATCTCGACCACTCAGGACAAGCTCTACTACGCTGTGCAACTCTGCTTCCAACACGGCGAAAAGGTCTTCAACAACATCGCGGAGTACAAAGGCTTGATTGCCGGTCTCAAGGCTGTGATAGCCTTGGGAGTGAAGCGCCTCACCATCAAGGGCGGCTCTCGGCTCCTTGTCAGCTTCTCCAAAAAAGTATACGAGCCAAAGGACGAGCACATGGCGGCATACCTTGCGGAGGTACGCAAAACTGAAAAACTATTCTTGGGTCTGGAACTGCAGCATGTGCTGCGTGGCACAAACAAGGAAGCATATGACATCGCCAAGAGGGTGTCCTGGAGCCTGCCTCAAGAGCCCGGCGTCTTTGAGGAGCGGCTCTTGAAGCCGTCTGCCGCCCCGCCCGCAGCAGCACCAGCACCACCTCGCGAGGACCTCCCTCAGGCCCCTCCGTCAGGCACCCCGGCTTGTGGCCCAACCTCAGGAGCCCGCCTCCTTATTGCGCTGGAACCTCAGGAGGGGTGCTGGATCAAAGAGTTCAAGGCATACCTACTTCAGGGGACCCTGCCGGAGAAGGAGGAGGACGCAGAGCTTGTGGCTTGACAGGCCACTGCCTACTGCATCCGGGACAGTGAGCTCTATAGGAAATGACCGAATGATGTTTCTCTACGATGCATCTCCAGGAAGCTGGGACATGAGCTATTGGCCGACATACACAGCGGGGACTGCGGACATCACTCGTCGTCACGCACCCTCATGGGAAAGGCATTCCGCAATGGGTTCTATTGGCCCACAGTGCTCAATGATGCCACCGAGCTGGTGAGATCTTGTGAAGCATGCCAATTCCATGCCAAGCAGAGCCACCAGCCCGCTCAGGGCCTCGAGACCATTCCTCTCACATGGCCGTTTGTGGTCTGGGGGCTGGACATCGTGGGACCATTCCCATGAGCGCCCGGGGGCTACCGCTACCTCTACGTCGCCATCAACAAGTTCACCAAGTGGGCGGAGGTGGAAGCCGTCCGCACCATCCCGGCCGGCTCGGCAGTCAAGTTCATCAAGGGCCTCTTGAGCCGCTTCAGGATCCCTAATTGTATCATCACTGACAATGGCTCATACTTCACTAGCAACCTCTTCAAAACGTATTGTGCTAACCTTGGAACACAGATATGCTACGCCTCAATGGCACACCCCATGAGCAACGGCCAAGCTGAGCGCGCCAACGCAAAGGTCCTGAGGGGCCTCAAGACAAGAACCTACATGAATAAGCTTGAGGCCTGTAGCAGGGGCTAGTTCGACGAGCTCCAGTCCGTGCTGTGGTCCATCCGCACCACCACCACCAAGCCGACGGGCGAGACTCCATTCTTCCTCTACAGAGCCGAAGCAGTTCTTCCTCATGAGGTCAAGCATTGCTCTGCGCGGGTCTTGGCGTTTGACGAGGCATGCCAGTACGCCATGCGGGGTATAGGCCTCGTGCTGGGGGAGGAATGCCGCCATCAAGCTTCACTCCGGGTGGCAAGGTACCAACAGGCATTGTGGTGGTACCACTGCCGCAGCGTCCGCTCCAAGACACTTGATGTGGGTGATCTCGTCCTGAGGAGGGTGCTCTCCAGGGAGGGGCTGCATAAGCTCTCACCCATGTGGGAGGGCCCGTTTAGGATTGCCCGCGTGTCCAGGCCTAGCACCGCATGCTTGGAGATGTAGGATGGGATCCCCATCCAGAACGCCTGGAACATCCAGCACCTCCGGAAGTTCTACCCCTGAAGTAAGGCCCAGTGCCTGTGAAGGTCTTCGCTCATGACACTCTCACATAATAATGAGTGGAGCTGTACACACCCCGGAGTCTCCTCGTGCGCATCCCAGAGTTCGAACCTCAAGGGTTTGCCGGAATCCAACATTTGGCGCGCCAGGTAGAGGTGCACTGAAGCCTTTCTTCCGTCGATCCACACTCCATTGATCCACCGCATCCATGGCTGATGCTCGCCAAGCCCGTGCTGAGCGTCGGGCCGCTCTCGCCGCCCACATCACTCAGACGGCACCCGTTGGTGGACCTCCCCGCCGTTCTCCATCACCCGCTGCCAACGCCGCCACCAGCCCGGCAGCAAACGAGCAGCAAGCTTCATCGCTGCACCCCTTTGTGCGGCGGGATGGACGTACCGCCACCTCGTCGCTGACTCCGGCTGGCTCATCGTCCCATGCTCGTCGTGCAGCCATGGACGCGCAGGCCATGCTGCTCATGGCACACGAGCTCCTGCGTTACCGCCTGGTCGACGACCTCTACGATGACGGGCTGGACCACATCACCGAGCTCGTTAGCGTTGCCAGAGGCTCTCCCGCACTGTCTCTCTCGCTGCCTCGCCCACCTCCAGTTGTGGGCGACGTAGCTCACGGAGCGCCTCCGCTGCCTCCGCATCAAGACGGCACCTTCGCACCAAGACGTGCGGTCCCGCGGCATGACCCGCCACGCCGGGCGCCCACGCACGAAGTGGGAAGCTGCCAAGAAGTCCCGAGGCCGCAAGAAAACGCTCCTGCGCTCCCAGCACCATTGCGTCAAGACTCCGCGCTGCCTGCGGCAGCGGTGCGTGGATGTCAGGATCAGGCTCCGCCTCCACGATGGGCTCCGGTGACCACAGCAGGCTGTCGTGCCTTTACTCCTGAGCTGCGCAATGTCGTCTGGCTAGGCAAGTTCAAGCCAGACCTGCCTCCGTGCTACGATGGCACCTCCGACCCCACAGAGTTCTTGCAGCTCTACGAGATGAGCATCGAGGCAGCCAACGAAGATGACAAGGTCATCGCGAACCTGTTTCCCATAGGCCTCAAGGATGGCGCGCACTCATGGCTCCTGAACTTGACCATAGGATCGATCTCCTCCCGAGGCGAGATGCGCGAGCGTTGTGTCGCCAACTTCTAGGGCACTCACGACCGCTCGCCGGCTGCAGGCGACCTGCAGCGCATCAAGCAGCAGCCAGGGGAAACCCTGCATAAGTATATCCAGCACTTCAACAGCATTCGCCTCAAGATTCCCTAGGTGACGGACGAGGCCGTCATCTCTGCGTTCTCCGATGGCGTCCGCGATATCAAGATGAAGGAGGAGCTCGCCATCCACGAGGAGCTATGCACGACCATGGAGATGTTCAATATGGCGACCAAGTGCGCAAGGGCAAAGGAAGGGCGCCTTTCCCTCCTCGAGCTCCAGCTGCTGACCATGAGGACAATAAGGCAAAGATCAAGGACGTGAAGCGCAAGGGGACTGTCATGCTTGCGGTGGAGCCAGAGATGAAGTGCTGCCATGACCACCCTGAATCATCCAAGGCCAACCGCCCATTCTGCGCCTTCCACAATGTTCATAGCCATAACACCAGCGACTGCCAGGAGCTCAGGGCCATCCGAGATGGGTGCTTCGGTTAGTTCCCCGAACGCAATGACCAAGGCTACGGCCGAGGAGGAGGACGAAGTGGAGGACGTTGGGACGACCACGTCCCCTGCTAGGAGTGGCGTGACCAGCCTCGTGAGGACCGCTGGCAGGACCAGCCTCACGAGGGCGCCTGGAGAGACCAGCCTCGTGAGGACCGCCCCCAGGGCAACGCCGGCCTCCCTCCGTTGCCGGCCCCACCAAGAAGGAACGACGACCACCATCAAGACGATGGGGCTGGGGGCTTCCAGGAGCCACATGCCATCGCTTGTATCTTGGGTGGTGCTCAAGCCCCAGCCTCTCAGCATATCTTCAAGCAGTTTGCTCGCGAGGTGAGCGCGGCCCTTCCCAGGCTCGAGGCCACGCGCCCGCTCAGGCGGTCCAAGTGCGCCATCACCTTCAGCTCGTCAGACTAGCTCAAGTGCGCGGCGACCGCCGGCGCCCTCCCGATGCTCTGATCACCCGTCATCAGCAATGTTCAAGTCACCAAGACCCTCATCAACGGCGGCGCATGGCTCAATGTCCTATCCGTCGAGACATTCGACAACCTTCAAGTGCCATACGATCAGCTACAGCCTACCAAGCCTTTCTTAGGAGTGACCGACGGCTCCACCACCCCGATAGGGCAGGTCTGCCTCCCTCTCACCTTCGACCAGCGTAACAAATACCGCACCGAGCTCATCGACTTCGATGTCTCCCACATCCGTCTACTGTACAACGCCATCCTTGGGTATCCAGCCTTGGCCAAGTTTATGACAGTGACCCACCACGGCTACAACGTCCTCAAGATGCCAGGGAGCAGCGGCATCATCACGGTCCTCTATGAAGAAAGAGATGTTGTGTACTCCCTCGATCGCGCTTACCAAGATGCAGCGATCGAAGACCCCGACAACGAAGGCACCCTGTACCCTCCTGAGGCCAACCCCAAGAAGAAGAAGTAGCCACTCCGTCAAGGGCCTCGGGAAGGCGGTGTTTCCAGTAGTGCCACCTTAGGATCTGCGCCCGCAGCTGGGGCGCCTTCTTCCCTCGTGTAGGAAGGCGCGCTCGACGCCCTCCTCAAGCTGGGCTCGGGGCTCTCTTCTGGAGGGCCTCAAACCTAGCCAACGTAATGAGGGAGGCGCCCGGGCACCATATGGAGGCGTGCTTCGCTGCATGTTTCCCTAAAGAGGGCACGGGGCATGGAGCGCCTAGTGCTCATGAGTTCATCACCAAGGCGATCCAGGAGCTTCAAGAGGGAAGGACCATATATGGCGACTATGGCCCACCACCCAACGCAGCTCCCCATCCTGGCGAGGATGGTGGGCTACACGTCTGCGTCGACATTCCAGGGCTCAACAGGGCCGCATCTCAGGGATGTTTCTGGCCTTTGTGCGTTGGACGATGCGAGGGTCCCCTTCACAGCTACGTTCGCATGCCTCTCGGCCTGCCGAATGTGGCTGTCACCTTCCAGCACCACCTGCGGAGCATTCTGGTGGCTTAGGAGGCCAGGCATCACACTGTCCTGGAGGAGATCACGACAGTCCTTCAGGAGCCACCTGGGCCTGCGGAGCCTCCTGAGGCTCAGGACCCTGGCGGCTCGCGAGGAGCAACTTCTCCAGCGCGCATCTTCAGCTACCCCAACACCACTCTAGCTACGATTCAGTTAGGGGAGCCCTTCGGGCAACATTATCCCCAAGTCGCATGGGCTTCTCCCTGCGGCGTGTATCCTTTTGCATCTTTAGCTTACTCTGTTGGGAGCTCCTCTCGGGCTGTGTCGTGGTTTTGTCACGGCAGATGTCCTAGGGAAAGGACTTAGTCGTGGAGCCATCGCAACGGGTTAGCTTGAAGGGGTTAAAGCGGACACAGGGACGCAAGAGAGTTTATACTAGTTCAGCCCCTTCGATGAAGGTAAAAGCCTACGTCTAGTTGTGATGGAAATGATGGGGTTTCGATGACTAGGGAGCAAACAAGCTTCGCCTAAGTCTCGAGTTGTTATCTGTTGTCCTTAAACCGCCGCCGGGTCGTCCCCTTATATACATGGGTGACGCCCGTCGGTTTACAGAGTCCCAACACCGGCTCATATATGTGTTCGGTTTGGTCTCTACTTATTCCTAACTTACAATACAAGTTTACATACCGACGCCGGTTTACGGCTACAGGCCTTAAACCAATCATGGGCTTTAAGCCCTTATCTACCTTCATGGGCACATACTTAACTACTGATGAAGTTAACCCGGCCCAGATAGGCCGGTTTACGCCCAGCACTAATATCCCCAACAGGCTGCATCATCCCCAGGCCGCTCGGGTCCATCCCAGTGGCATGTATCGTTCTTGCATCTATCTAAACCAGCTTGCCCTCTTGCATGAATTGCCTTATGATTATCACCTTCCTGTCCGGTACTTCGATACCATGAGTGTTGCACGCCCTTGCAAGCCTCCCCACGACCGCCTCATGATTAAGGGCTGGCACGGCGCCAGTGCTCGGGTCCGTCCCTGCAGCGTCGCCAAACCCAAGAGGCCGAGCTCTGGCTCACGGGCCCGCTCCCATGTACGTCACCTCCCATGGCCCTTGGTGCCTTGTTCTCGCATGAGCTAATCACGGATAGACACGCCAGGGCACGCGACCCGGTGCCTCGCCACCGCGGGAGCCACCCGCCGGTCGTCTTTGTTCAGGATTTTTCACATGAGAAGACTAGGCACGACGTGTGTGCTCGGATCCGTCCCAGTCCTGTTCACGTCACCTCCTAGGGTAGTTGCTATTTAGCCTTCTCATGTGATCGCCTCAGGAGATTCGTCCGGCGCAGGTTGCCTAACCATCTCGCAGGGCCAACGTAGCCATCAAGAATCAAGACCAGGCACAACCCGCCTTGAGGTAGGGCCTCATGAGTCCTGCGCTGGCTCACGAGTGCCCAGACATACCTCGTCTAGCCCTGCCATGGAAGCCACGTGTCAGGGCGGGGCTGTACATGCCCCGGGGGCACCACTCAGAGGGAGCCCTCACCCATGCACTAGTGGGAGCACCATGCTCCGTGCTGGCAATCGACACGATCGAGGAGCGGCTATGCCCATGCAAGTGCGGAAGCGCTATGCTCCGTGCTGGTGATAAACAACTGAGGGCGGCCCCGTGGCCGCATCAACCTTAGGGAGCCACCCGACTCAGTGTCTAGCGTCACCGCAACGCTTTCCCCTCGGGAGAGACGCGTGAGGAGGCTAGGCATGGGGGCTACGCTCAGGTCACGCCTAGCGTACGCCGCCCTGCCAGGTCCCTCGGACCTAGTCGTCGCGCGCCCCTCCCGAGCGGGACCTCAGCGAGGACAGGTATAAAGGTCTGTTTGCGCGTCAAGGGGGACTCCTGAGAATCCCGACTCAGGAGCCTAACTGGCCACGTAGCCCCTCACCCCTTGGTCCCGTCCTGGTGATCCGTACGGTCCAACGACGGGTGAGGTATGCGCGGGTCGGGCTCTGCCGACGTAGAACACTAAGGCCTACTTTCGCATCTCCTCCTCGTAGGCTGTTTGCGTGTCAAGGGGGACTCCTGAGCATTGCAACTCAGGTACCTAACTGGCCACGTAGCCCCCCACCCCTTGGTCCCGTCCTGGTGATCCGGACGGTCCAACGGCGGCTGAGGTATGCGCGCGGTCGGGCCCTATCGACGTAGAACATCAAGCAAATGGGAAGGAGGCCGTGGAATCTTAACGAGATATTACTAACAATGTTGTTCCTTAAACACCAAACAAGAGTTTTAACGCCTCCACGAGGCACGTCACATGTCGCAGGAAAGTTCGTAGGAAAGTAAAAGCAGGAAGGAGCACCATCGTTCACCAACAAGCCTCCTCTTCAGCCTTGGGCACCGTGGTGTAATACCCTACTCCAGTGTGTGGTGCGAGAGGTGTTCTTGAGCTGGTGCGATGAACTGCTAGGGTGAGTTCAGTCTCTCTCTCTCTCTCTGCTGGGGTTCTACCAGATCTCTCCCGGGGTGTCCTCCTTTCTTTCTACTCTGTGGTGGCTAACTCTATTTATAGAGGCCCTGGGCCTCTCCCCAAGTAATGAGCGGGAAGGGAGCCAAAATTGGCCATTTTGAAGGGGAACACGTAGACAAGTTATCCTAACCAAAGGTGGTCTTCGGCTGCAAAGGCACTGGCGTTGACGCCGTCTTGGGCTCCATGGTGACCTCCATCCTGTCGTCCGCCTGGTCTTGGTCTCGTTGCAGCGGAATTGTAACCTTTGCCTGATGCCTTGGCCTGTGCTTGCCCCCTTTGCACCAAAGGGGAAACAAGGACACTACACAGGCCGGCGCTCGCCTGGCGCCCGCCTGGTCTCGATCGTCATGGCTTGCATCACGGGTTCCTCATGAGGTACCCTTGCCTTGATCTCTCTGCCTCCTCGCGAGCCTGCCTGATGAGGCTGCCTCTGAGGAAGCTTCCTGTCATGCGCCCTACGAGGCTTGGCCCCTCGCGAGGGTCTTGAGCTTGAGCTGATGAAGACGGGCCGCGTCGGGCCCCTGCCTGAGCCACGCCGTAGGCCGCAGGCAGGCAAGTCTAGGGACCCCCGTTCCCAGAACGCCGACAGTAGCCCCCGGGACCAAGGCGCGCCCGGGCTTGGCCTAGCAAAGAAGCGAAGGGGCAAGCGCGAAGCGCCGCTGGCCCTAACAGCCTGCGGCCTTGGGCACCGCGTGGCGGTTGATTAGGCGTGGGCTTCTGCACTTCCCACGACGCCTTGCTGCACGCCCGGCTAAGCGGACCCGTAGTTGCACACAGTTGTTCCTCCTTTGGCTGCGCGCTCGCCTTCTACCTTTCCTCTTCTCCGAGCTCCAACCTCCGCCGCCAATCCGGCTCGAGCTCTTCCCCTTCCCCAGTGCCATGGCGCCGACAAAGAAGGGAAGGGGGAAGAAGCCCACGCCTCCGCCCTGTGCACCTCCAGCGGCGGCTCCCGCCGTCGATCGGTCAATCATACTCAACCCGGAAGCCTTGGACAAGGTCCACTCCACCTCGCTTCCATCTTCAACGAGTGCGGTCGGACCACAGTTTGGCATGCATCCCACGCCTTTCTTGCTAGGACCGTCACAGAGGTCCGATTCTTCGCCGATGCCCTATGGGCGGGTCTGGTTCCCCCCTTTTCTGCTTTCTTCAATGTTGTGCTCTCACATTATCAGATCCACATGATGCACCTCGGGCCGGAGTCCATTACCCTCCTGGCCATCTTTGCTTTCGTGTGTGAGGCGATGATAGGCATCCCTCCTTCTGTTGCTCTGCTGTGATACTTCTTCTCTTTGCGTCTGAGCGATCCCACTTAGTGCTCGGGGTGTGTAAGCTTCTTCGCCGTGCCCGAGATAGCTGCTTCAGGGATTGACTTCGGCCATCCGCCTTCTCAGGCCAGGTTCAGAGAGCGGTGGTTGTACATGGACGTCGGGGTGCCTAGCCCCTTGCTCTCGCACCCGACCTTGCCTGATGTTCCCAACCCAGGCTGGGGTCATGAACCACTCGCGAGCCCCCGGCTCGCTTTCGTCTGGCGCCGCTTAGAAAGTTTGAGGGCGCACAATGTGACAGCGCCCAAGGTGGTGAGGGAGTTCCTTCTGTGTCACATTGCTCCTCCTCTCCAGCGCCACTCTCGCCGGATGTGGGACTTTGCGGGGCGCGGAGACCGCATGCGGCTTCAGGAGGAGGATTTGGTGCCCGAAGTGCTGCGGACGGTGCTTCGGGTCTTGACTGGTGATCCTTCCCCAGGCAGCCTATGGAGCGGTGGCGTCCTTCTGTACCTTTGTTCCGGCAGGGCCGATTTCGTGAAGCAGATGCCCAGCTTTGAAGAGTGGGGGCTGCGCCCGGCTGGCCTCACGGGGCCATGCGAGAACCCAGTTGTCGTGGTTGCTCCCCCCGCCGCCCACAACGGTCTCTCCCCAGGAGACAGAGCGCGAAGAGAGCCGGCGGGGGCTAAGGTGGCTGATGTCGAGGTGGTGGCGCCGCGTGAAGCCTCGAAGGCGGCATCTCCCAAGGGCCGCCCTGGGGCGGCGGTTGATGCAGGGTTTTGGCCTTCGGCTCCTGAGGCCGGGGCTCCCGAGCCCCCAGCCGTTCTTCACGAGGCGACGCCCGACGGTGCCCCCAAAGCTGACTCCTCCGGCGCCGACAATCCTGAGGCTTCTCCTGCGCCCCAGGCCGACCCCCGCCCCAGGCTCTTGGGTCGGTTTCGTGTAGACTTCGAGGCCCTTCGCAAGAGGAAGGAGGCCTCAGGCGGCAACGACCGCCTTCGCCGCTTGTTGAAGAGCAGGAAGTACTTTGCCATGGACGAGTAAGCCTTCTTCTTTCCCTGCTCACTTGATCTGTTATCCTTGTGGCTGATCGTGGCCCTTTAGGTCCCGCCTTTCTGAGTCCGTCGAGTCGACCCAGGAGCCAGCCCCCGCAGCTTCGCCCCCTTTGCTGGCTCCGGGTCCGCCGAGCTCAGGTGGCGCCCTCGCCACTAGACCAGTTGGTGGAGTGATCTGCTCCATAGGGCGCCTCGAGCTTGCTCGCCCGATGCCCTTTCTTCGCGAGTCTTCTTGGGGCGCGTCAGGCTTTCCCCGTGCCCCTTCTCTGGTCATAGAAGGCGAATGACTGAGGTCTGTCCTTGGCTCCTCCTCCGTGGGTGGATCGACGCCGGGCTGGACTCTCAGGGCGGTCCATCCGGTGGCGGCTGGGGCGGCAGCCCCCTGCCCCATGCCTGGAGGGGGCTTACCGCCCCGGGGACCTCTGCATGCTCCAGCGGAAGAAGGTGATGTGGAAGAGGTGCTCAGGCGTGCTCAGGAGCATCGTGCCCTTCGTGAAGAGTTCCTCCAGGGGGCGGCGGATGCGGTGAGCCGAATCGGGGCAGAGCTTGCTGACGAGGATGCGCGCCTCGAGGCCGAAGGTTTGCGCCTTGTTGAGGAGAAGTGCAAACTAAAGGTCGTCGTAGCCCTCGCGCATCATCAACGTGATCTTGACAATGTGAAGGCTGAGGCGTCGCTGGAAGCTTCGCGGGAGGCCTGCTCCTTGGCCGTTGAGGAGGCAAGGGGAATTGCGCCAAGCAGCCCTTGAGTCGATGGGGGCGGCCTCTGTCGACCGGGTGGAGCTTCTAAAGCGCGAGGAGGTGCTAACGCTGGAGGCCGCCAAGTGCAACCTTGACCTTGAGCGGTTGGAGACGAGGGAGTGCCTAGTGGCCCAGGCGGAGGATGACGTTGCCGCGCATGAAGACCAAGACCAGGACGAAGTCGATCGCCGTGTGGCGGAAGCTCGCTCGGCCCTCGAGCGCGAACACGGGACGAGGTTGGGGCTGATCAAGGCCGAGGCCGAGGGCAGGACCGCAGCCCTGAGGGCCAAACTGACCGAAGCAATGCGGCGTGCGGACTCCTCCGCAGCCGCCCTTGGCACGGCGCAGGCGGAGCTGTCCTCTTCCCAGGCCGAGCAACTTCTTCTTCAACAGAGGGTCGATGACGCCGAGGCCGTCACGCAGCGAAGTGAGGACGAGCTTCGTCGGCGGCGGGTTCTGGAGCATGTGCATGCCCCCATGCTTCAAACGCTCCGAGAGAGGGCAAACACAGCTTTGGGCTATGTCTACGAGGCTGCTGCTAGGAAGCCACACGAGGTCAACTACGCCGGCAACCTCCAATTTTTCACTGATGTGGTGACGCTTCTGGAGAACAGGTCTGAGAGGTCCCGCTGGCTTGTCGAAGAGAGGAGCCGAGCCTTGCTCGGGCATGCCTTCTCCTGTGTCTTCAGCTATCTGTAGGACAGGGACCCCCACTTTGACTTCGACGCTGCCATCGCACCCGTGCCCATTGCCGTCCAGGGTGACCTGGCGCGGTGGGTGGAGGACAACGTGGACGCCCTCGTCAGGGCCTTCGCGTCTGATGACGACGGCGTGGTCGTGGGCACCAATGAAGGCGACGTTGTGGACGATCCTGGCGATGATGGGGGTGCTGGCGACGGTGGTGACAATGTCGACGACGCCAGTGACGCTTCCGAGGGTGCCCCAAAAGACGTGGTGAGTGATATGTCCGACTGACCGCATGTCTCCGCAGTTTATCCTGCATGAAGAAGACTCGGGCTTGGCCCTAAAGAATATAAGAGCATTTTGGGAGGGGAGGCCCCTCATGTAAAGATTTGTAATCCGTACTCTGGTGAGCACAACGTTATGCGTGAGTTTAGTCGCTAGCCCGGTGATGGTTCGGTTGATTCGTTTACCTTCCGGCCCTGGCGTGCCCTAAGCGGACCTGCGGGGGGATGCTACGCCTCTGGCGTCCCTCGATTAACCAGCTGATCCTATGATGAGGACCTCCGGAGAGGGTGTGGAGACAGTGGTCCTGGCTGTAGGCGTGCCTGGCCCGACCCGGCTCACGAGGGGCTCGTGAGGGGGGGGGGGGCAGCTGACGCTAGCTTGGGCGTAAATCCGAAACCAGAACGCGAGAGATTGCTCGAACGAGACTAAACACCCCCTCCCCGAATGCACGCAAGCTTTGAACTCAAATCCAACTTAAATCCAAACCAAAGAAACTTGCTGACAAGGAAGAAGCAAAAAGGCAAAAAGGCAGAAGAAAAACAAAAAAAGCAGCATTCGGCACCTAGTCTAGTCTTCGACGTCTTCTCACCAGCACAGAGCTAAGTGCTGCCACTGGGCGTGGGCGGGAGCCCCAGGGCCTGAGGCCGGCGCTCCTGAGACTCCGGGGCGTGTACAGCCCCACTCATTATTACGTGAGAGTGTGATGGGGCGGTGAGCTTCACAGGCACTGGGCCTTCTTCATAGGTACTGGCCTTGCTTCATATCGCCAGACAAGGGCCCCGCCTTGTGCCTCACTCTGCCGCCATTGATGGCGACCGGAAACCAAGGATGACGCCAATGGGGTAGAGCGGTCGCCAGCGGTTCCCCCGACGACCACGGGTCCTTCGCCGGGGGCAGGCCATGGGGCACCTCCCCGGCAGAGGGCCTACCTCCGGAGAACATCTTGACCCGACTGCCGCGAGGGTGAGCCCGGATCTTAGCCCCTTTCCTGCAGCCCCCTGCACCCTCCTCCCGAGGGATAAGAGGCTGCATCGTTGGGGCAGCCATCCGCTGCGGCGACCTGTACCTCCCGCGACCCATGGTTAGCGTAAGCTTGCTCCTGAGGGATGAGTGGTGCCCGATAGTTGCTGCTTTCGGTGTGATTGTCGATGCTCTCTTGGGATTCCTGAAAGAGCTCGGCTTCCGGCGCCTCCTCGTCCCAGCCGGGGCCGAGGAATGAGCCGTGACCTTCTTCCAGCTCGCTCCCTTGATCCACCATGCGGGGTACATAGGCCTCAGGGGCGACCACCTTGTGGACCTCGCTGTAGCGCCCCGCATGCCATGCAGTCTGGCTTGGGGCGTCGCCTTGTATGTGATGACGCGGTGGTCCGCCGAGGCCAAAGGCTGCGGCGTGCATCCCTTTGTTGGCCTAGGGAAGGGCCGGCGCGATCTGCCGCCCGGTGCTGGCAGAGGTGTTGGCACTAGACCGGCCCTGGGGCCCGCCTAAAATCGTGTGGGCGTGCATAATGCCGTCGTGCGACCTGTCCTGGATCTGGGGCGGCAGTTGGATGCAGAAAGGGGGCACTCCCGAGGCGGCGGCGTCCAGGAGCTCGGCCACTCGCTCCAACAACACGTCGCGGCCGCCTTCCAGCAAGCGGCACCGTAGTAGCTCTCGGGCCACCGTGAGTGCGGCCCTGGAGTTCGCCTGCTCCTGTCGGGTGTATGGCGCCGTGGCAGCGGCGTGGTTCGAGGCCCTTGCTGTGGCCCGCACCTGCCGTGGCGTGAGGGCAGGCGGCGTCTGGCCGCATTGCTCGCGCCCCGCAGCGCCCTGCGGAGCGCGAGCTGCTTGAGGCGCAAGGTTGAGGTCACCCTGAGACGGCGACATGGCGTGGGCGGGCCACAACGCCCAACGGTTGGTGTTGGCAGCCGGGTTGCTTGACATCTGAGTGGAGAAGCGGCAGAACGCGACGCGGAGGAAGGAGGACTCCGGCACACCCCTACCTGGCGCGCCAAATGTCGGGTTTCGGGTTCCGGCAGACCCTTGAGGTTCGAACACTAGGGTGCGCGCGGAGCTCTCTCTCCTACTGATCTACGTCCGATCTTCTCGTGCGAACTAAGATGAAAATGATGAACACCACAAGAGACACGGCGTTTATACTGGTTCGGGCCACCGTTGTGGTGTAATACCCTACTCCAGTGTGTGGTGCGATGGATTGCCGCTGGGGCTGATGATGGACAGTACAAGGGAAGAACATCCTCGTGAGAGGTGTTCTTAAGCTGGTGCGATGAACTGCTAGGGTGAGTTCAGTCGCCTCTCTCTCTCTACTGGGGTTCTACCAGATCTCTCCCGAGGTGTCCTCCTTTCTTTCTACTCTGTGGTGGCTAGCTCTATTTATAGAGGCCCTGGGCCTCTCCCCAAATAATGAGCGGGAAGGGCGCCAACAATTGGCCATTTCGAAGGGGAACAGGTAGTACAAGTTATCCTGACCAAAGGTGGCCTTCGGCTACCAAAGGCACTGGCGATGACGCTGTCTTGGGCTCCACGGTGACCTTCGTCCTACCGTCCGGCTGGTCTTGGTCTCGTTGCACCGGAATGGTAACCTTTGCCTGATGCCTTGGCTTGTGCTTGCCCCCTTTGCATCAAAGGGGAAATAAGGACACTGCGTAGGCCGGCGCCCGCCTGGTCTCGATCGTCATGGCTTGCGTCACGGGTTCCTCGTGAGGTACCCTTGCCTTGATCTCTCCGCCTCCTCGCGAGCCTGCCTGATGAGGCTGCCTCTGAGGAAGCTTCCTATCATCCGCCCCGCGAGGCTTCGCCCCTCGCGAGGGTCTTGAGCTTGAGCTGATGAAGATGGGCCGCGCCGGGCCCTTGCCCGAGCCATGCCGCAGGCCGCAGGCAGGCAAGTCTGGGGACCCCCGTTCTCAGAACGCCTACAGCTGTCACCCGTGCCATCGCCCTTGGTCGAGAGATTGGCGGCACCATCAGCTAGAAGCGCGGGGTCGATGGCTAGGAACTTCTTCAGCAAGGCCTCCACCTGGCCCTTCATGGCTTCTGCAGCGGCTTCGTAGCGCCTCTCATCCATAGGCTCGAGCAGGACACCAAGGTCGGCGTTGGAGTCGCGAATGTGAAGGTGGCCGAGGACGCGCGTCAGGGCCGACTTAGAAAGCGCGCGCGCTTCCCCCTCCACCATGGGGCCGATTACGTTAACGACATCCTCGAGCACCGTGATGAGCTGAGGAAGCAGTTGGGCGGGGCCGTCGTCATCAGTCACCAAAGGTTTCTCCAAACCCTTCTCGTAGAGCCCCCGCAGCGCCTTACGAGACCTTTCCTCGAGAGACTTGAAGGCCTCACGATCCTTGGCAAGAAACTTCGCCTTAATTTCCAGCTGGGCCCTCTCCACTTCCACCTCCTTCTCGAGCTTCTTCAGGCGGTCGCGTTCCGCGGCCTGTGCCTGCACCAGCTGCTCCAGATCAGTGTCACGACCGGCCACTGCTTCTTCTTGAGCCTTCAGCTTCTCCTCCTTCGCCTCGAGTTGCTGAGCCGGGGCAGCCCATTCCTTGTGCAGGTTCTCCAGCTCGACCTCCACTACCCGGTAGCGCTCCTTGGCGGCCTCGGCATCCCTCATCATCACCTCACGGGCGTCCGCTGCCTGGTCGGCGGCCCACTTGTCCTCCTCGGAAGCTGCCACGGCCTGGCCCAGCGCCGCCCTGATAGACTCATCGGAGTGCAACCAACCTGAGATCAGCTCCAGGCGCCCCGCCACCAGGCGATGGTCAGCACCCTGAAGGTCATCCCAGAGTCGTGTCAGCGCAGAAAGAGCCCCCTCCAGAGCGTCGGGTGAAGCAGAAGTATCGTGAGCCAGTGGTGCGATAGGAGGAGGAGGCAACGTCGTTGCCAAAATCTGCGAATTGATGGCAGCAGTAGAAGAGGCCAGGAACCCCTGGGCCTGTGGGACCTCGGCTGGCGAGCTGAGAGCGGGTGCCTCGGGAGCCGGCTTGGCTACGGAGGTCGCCCTCTCCTGGGGTTGGTCCTCCAAGCCTCGTGAGGATGACCGGGCCAAAGAAGCGCGGGGGTTGTTGCCTCCCTTCTGCGTCAAAGGAGCTGCGGCCAGGCCAGGCTACTGGGTCCTTGAGGGAGCGACTGCTCCCTCCCTCTTCTTCTTCGCCACTAGCGTCCGCCAGCCGGTGCAAGAGGAGAACGTCAGGAAGCAGTGACGGGAGCAGGAGCAAGAACAAAATCAGGACAAGGTGCTTACTGGTCCACGGCAGTGTAGTCCCGTGGCCTCTTCAAAAGCACGGAGCCCGGAGGCCTTGTGGCCTGGGGCACCGGCTCACGAGTCCCAGGAGCGTACGAGGTCACGGCAGCACCGGTCGACGTCAGAACAAGGGTGCCACCACAGGAGACCAGCACCGACCTGCTCTTCATCGGGACCCTGGCCGACGGCCTCTTCGGCGGGAGTGACCCTGGACCTCGTAGTGACTCCGGCGGGGGCCTGGGACTCCCTCACCGGATGGTCATCGTGTTGGCTAACGTAGTAATTTCAAAAATTCCTATGCACACACAAGATCATGGTGATGCATAGCAACGAGAGGGAAGAGTGTTTTCTACGTACCCTCGTAGATCGTAAGTGGAAGCATTACGACAACGCGGTTGATGTAGTCGTACGTCTTCACAATCGACCGACCCCAGCACCGAAGGTACGGCACCTCCGCGATCTGCACACGTTCGGCTCAGTGACATCTCGCGAAATCACGATCCAGTAGAGCTTCGAGGGAGAGCATCGTCAGCACGACGGCGTGATGACAGTGATGATGTTGCTACCGGAACCGGGCTTCGCCTAAGCACCGCTTCAATATGACCGAGGTGGATTATGGTGGAGGGGGGCACCGCACACGACTTGGAACAATCAACTTATGTGTCCTAGGGTGCCCCCTGCCCCCGTATATAAAGGAGCAAGGGGGGAGGCCGGCCGGCCCTAGTGGCGCCCAAGGAGAGGAGGAATCCTCCTCCTAGTAGGAGTAGGATTCATCCTTTCCTAGTCCTACTAGGAAAGAGGAAGGTGGAAGGAAAGAGAGGGAGAGGGAGAGGGCAAGAGGGGCCGCGCACCCTTCCCCTAGTCCTATTCGGACTCCCCTTCGGGGGGGGGGCGCCACCTCCTAGGCTGCTGCCCTCTCTCTCCCCTAAGGCCCGCTAAGGCCTAGTACTTCCCCGGGGTGTTCTGGTAACCCCTCCAGCACTCCGGTTTTCTCCGAAATCACCCGGAACACTTGTGGTGTCCGAATATAGCCATCCAATATATCGATCTTTATGTCTCGACCATTTCGAGACCCCTCGTCATGTACATGATCATATCTGGGACTCCGAACTACCTTCGGTACATCAAAACACATGAACTCATAATACGTATCGTCACCAAACCTTAAGCGTGCGGACCCTACGAGTTCGAGAACTATGTAGACATGACCGAGACTCATCTCCGGTTAATAACCAATAGCGGAACCTGGATGCTCATATTGGTTCCTACATATTCTACGAAGATATTTATCAGTCAAACTGCACAATAACATGCATTGTTCCCTTTGTCATCGGTATGTTATTTGCCCGAGATTCGATCGTCGGTATCTTAATACCTAGTTCAACCTCATTACCAGCAAGTCTCTTTACTCGTTCCGTAATGCTACATCACATAACTAACTCATTAGCTACATTGCTTGCAAGCCTTATTGTGATGTACATTACCGAGAGGGCCCAGAGATACCTCTCCGACAATCGGAGTGACAAATCCTAATCTTGATCCATGCCAACTCAACAAACACCATTGGAGACACCTGTAGAGCACATTTATAATCACCCAGTTATGTTGTGACGTTTTGTAGCACACAAAGTGTTCCTCCGGTATTCGGGAGTTGCATGATCTCATAGTCATAGGAACATGTATTGTTAGAGAAAGCAATAGCAACAAACTAAACAATCATCATGGTAAGCTAAAGGATGGGTCAAGTCAATCACATCATTCGCTAATGATGTGATCCTGTTAATCAAATGACAACTCATGTTTATGGTTAGGAAACATAACCATCATTGATTCAACGAGCTAGTCAAGTAGAGGCAAACTAGTGACACTCTGTTTGTCTATGTATTCACACATGTACTAAGTTTCCGGTAAATACAATTCTAGCATGAATAATAAACATTTATCATGATATAAGGAAATATAAATAACAACTTTATTATTGCCTCTAGGGTATATTTCCTTCAGTCTCCCACTTGCACTAGAGTCAATAAGCTAGATTACATTGTAATGATTCTAACACCCATGGAGTCTTGGTGCCGATCATGTTTTGCTCGTGAGAGATGCTTAGTCAACGGGTCTGCAACATTCAGATCTATATGTATCTTGCAAATCTGTATGTTTCCCTCCTTGACTTGATCGCGGATGGAATTGAAGCGTCTCTTGATGTTCTTGGTTCTCTTGTGAAATCTGGATTCCTTTGCCAAGGCAATTGCACCGGTATTGTCACAAAAGATTTTCATTGGACCCGATGCACTAGGTATGACACCTAGATCAGATATGAACTCCTTCATCTAGACTCCTTCATTTGCTACTTCCGAAGCAGCTAGGTATTCCGCTTCACACGTAGATCCCGCCACGCCGCTCTGCTTGGAACTACACCAACTGACACCTCCACCATTTAATAAAAACACGCATCCGGTTTGTGACTTAGGTTCATCCGGATCAGTGTCGAAGCTTGCACCGACGTAACCGTTTACGACGAGCTCTTTGTCACCTCCATATACGAGAAACATATCCTTAGTCCTTTTCAGGTATTTCAGGATGTTCTTGACCGTTTTCCAGTGATCACTCCTAGATTACTTTGGTACCACCTTGCATCGACATCAGGTCTAGTACACAGCATTGCGTACATGATAGAGCCTATGGCTGAAGCATAGGGAACACCTTTCATTTTCTCTCTATCTTCTGCAGTGGTCGAGCATTGATTCTGACTCAACTTCACACCTTGTAATACAGGCAAGAACCCTTTCTTTGCCTATTCCATTTTGAACATCTTTAAAACTTTATCAAGGTATGTGCTTTGTGAAAGTCCAATGAAGCGTCTTGATCTATCTATATAGATCTTGATGCCCAATATATAAGTAGCTTCACCGAGGTCTTTCATTGAAAAATACTTATTCAAGTATCCTCTTATGCTATTCAGAAATTAAGTATCATTTACGATCAACAATATGTCATCTACATATAATATCAGAAATGCTACGGAGCTCCCACTCACTTTATTGTAAATACAGGCTTCTCCAAAAGTCTATATAAAACCATATACTTCGATCACACTATCAAAGCGTATATTCCAACTCTGAGAGGCATGCACCAGTCCATAAATGGATCGCTGGAGCTTGCATACTTTGTTAGGACCTTTTGGATCGACAAAACCTTCTGGTTGGATCATATACAACTCTTCTTTGAGGTATCCATTAAGGAATGCAGTTTTGACATCCATTTGCCAAATTTCATAATAATCATAAAATGCGGTAATTGCTAACATGAGAAGGTCTCATCGTAGTCAACACCTTGAACTTGTCAAAAACCGTTTGCAACAAGTCGAGCATTGTAGACAGTAACATTACCGTCAGAGTCAGTCTTCTTCTTGAAGATCCATTTATTCTCAATGGCCTGCCGATCATCGGGCAAGTTAACCAAAGTCCACACTTTGTTCTCATACATGGATCCTATCTCAGATTTCATGGCCTCAAGCCATTTTGCGTAATTTGGGCTCATCATCGCTTCCTCATAGTTCGTAGGTTCGTCATGGTCAAGTAACATGACTTCCAGAACAGGATTACCATACCACTCTGGTGCGGATCTTACTCTGGTTGACCTACGAGGTTTCGTAGTAACTTGATCAGAAGTTTCATGATCATCATCATTAGCTTCCTCACTTACTGGTGTAGGAATCACTAGAACTGATTTCAGTGATGAACTACTTTCCAATAAGGGAGAAGGTACAATTACCTCGTCAAGTTCTACTTTCCTCCCACTCACTTCTTTCAAGAGAAACTCCTTCTCTAGAAAGGATCCATTCTTAGCAACAAATATCTTGCCTTCAGATCTGTGATAGAAGGTGTACCCAACAGTCTCCTTTGGGTATCCTATGAAGATACATTTCTCCGATTTGGGTTCAAGCTTATCAGGTTGAAGCTTCTTCACATAAGCATCGCAACCCCAAAATTTAAGAAACGACAACTTGGGTTTCTTGCCAAACCACAATTCATCAGGTGTCGTCTCAACAGATTTAGATGGTGCCCTATTTAACGTGAATGCAACTGTCTCTAAAGCATAACCCCAAAATGACAGCGGTAAATCAGTGAGAGATATCATAGATCGCACCATATCTAGTAAAGTACGATTACGACGTTCAGACACATCATTACGCTATGGTGTTCTAGGTGGCGTGAGTTGCAAAACTATTCCGCATTGTTTCAAATGAAGTCCAAACTCATAACTCAAATATTCACCTCCACGATCAGATCATAGAAACTTGATTTTCTTGTTACAATGATTTTCCACTTCACTCTAAAATTCTTTGAACTTTTGAAATGTTTCAGACTTATGTTTCATTAAGTAGATATACCCATATCTGCTCAAACCATCTGTGAAGGTGGGAAAATGATGTATCCGCCGCGAGCTTCAATGTTCATTGGACCACATACATTAGTATGTATGATTTCCAATAACTCTGTTGCTCGCTCCATTGTTCCGGAGAATAGAGTTTTAGTCATCTCCATCTCCAAAGCACCGTCATGATCACCATCGTCACCGGCTTGACACCTTGATCTCCATCGAAGCATCGCTGTTGTCTCGCAAAATATTGCTTCTACGACTATCGCTACCGCTTAGTGACAAAGTAAAGCAATTACATGGCGATTGCATTTCATACAATAAAGCGACAACCATATGGCTCCTGCCTGTTGCCGATAACTGTGCTACAAAACATGATCATCTCATACAATAAAATTTAGCATCATGTCTTGACCATATCACATCACAACATGCCCTGCAAAAACAAGTTAGACATCCTCTACTTTCTTGTGGCAAGTTTTACGTGGCTGCTACGGGCTGAGCAAGAACCATTCTTACCTACGCATCAAAAACCACAACGCGGTATAGTGATTGCTTTTTGATCTTCAGAAAGAACCCTGTTCACTGAATCTGATTCAACTAAAGTTGGAGAAACTGACACCCACCAGCCACCTGTGTGCAAAGCACGTCGGTAGAACCAGTCTCGCGTAAGCGTACGCATAATGTCGGTCTGGGCCGCTTCATCCAACAATACCACCGAATCAAGAATAAACTACTCACGGCAAGCAATATGTATATACCCACGCCCACAACTCCTTTGTGTTCTACTCATGCATATAACATCTACGCATAAACCTGGCTCGGATGCCACTGTTGGGTAACGTAGTAATTTCAAAAATTCCTATGCACACTCAAGATCATGGTGATGCATAGTAACGAGAGGGAAGAGTGTTTTCTACGTACCCTCATAGATCGTAAGCGGAAGCATTACGACAATGCGGTTGATGTAGTCATACGTCTTCACAATCGACCGATCCCAGCACCGAAGGTACGGCACCTCCGCGATCTGCACACGTTCGGCTGAGTGACGTCTCGCGAAATCACGATCCAGTAGAGCTTCGAGGGAGAGCATCGTCAGCACGACAGCGTGATGACGGTGATGATGTTGCTACCGGAACCGGGCTTCGCCTAAGCACCGCTACAATATGACCGAGGTGGATTATGGTGGAGGGGGGCACCGCACACGGCTTGGAACAATCAACTTATGTGTCCTAGGGTGCCCCCTGCCCCCGTATATAAAGGAGCAAGGGGGGAGGCCGGCAGGCCCTAGTGGCGCCCAAGGAGGGGAGGAATCCTCCTCCTAGTAGGAGTAGGATTCATCCTTTCCTAGTCCTACTAGGAAGGAGGAAGGGGAAAGGAAAGAGAGGGAGAGGGAAAGAGGGGTCGTGCCCCCTTCCCCTACTCCTATTCGGACTCCCCTTTGGGAGGGGCGCCAACTCCTGGGCTGCTGCTCTCTCTCTCCCCTAAGGCCCACTAAGCCCCAATACTTCCCCGGGGGGTTCCGGTAACCCCTCCGGCACTCCGGTTTTCTTCAAAATCACCCGGAACACTTTCGGTGTCCGAATATAGCCGTCCAATATATCAATCTTTATGTCTCTCCCATTTCGAGACTCCTCGCCATGTCATCATATCCGGGACTCCGAACTACCTTCGATACATCAAAACACATAAACTCATAATATCGATCGTCACCGAACGTTAAGCGTGCGGACCCGATGGTTCGAGAACTATGTAGACATGACTGAGACTCATCTTCGGTCAATAACCAATAGCGGAACCTGGATGCTCGTATTGGTTCCTACATATTCTACGAAGATCTTTATCGGTCAAACCGCATAACAACATGTTGGGGAACGTAGTAATTTCAAAATTTTCCTACGAACATGCAAGATCATGGTGATGCATATCAATGAGAGGGGAGAGTGTGTCCACGTACCCTCATAGACCGAAAGCGGAAGCGTTAGCACAACGCGGTTGATGTAGTCATACGTCTTCACGGTCCGACCGATCAAGCACCGAACGTACGACACCTTCGAGTTCTGCACACATTCAACTCGATGACGTCCCTCGAACTCCGATCCAGCCGAGCTTTGAGGGAGAGTTCCGTCAGCACGACAGCGTGGTGATGATGATGATGCTCTACCGACGCAAGGCCTCGCCTAAGCACCACTACAATATTACTGAGGTGGATTATGGTGGAGGGGGCACCGCACATGGCTAAAAGATCCAAGAGATCAATTGTTGTGTCTATTGGGTGCTCCCCTCCTCTGTATATAAAGGGGGAGGAGGAGGGGCCGGCCAAGGGGAGGAGGCGCACCCAAGGAGGGGCAATCCAACTCCAAGTAGGTTTTCCCCCCTTTCCTATTCCAACTAGGAGAAGGGCGAAGGAGAAGGTGGAGAGAAGGAAGGAGAAGGGGGGCCGCCGCCCCCTTCCCTTTCCCAATTCGGATTGGGGCAAGGGGGGCCGCGCGCCACCTCCTGCCGCCTCTCCTCTTCCACTACTTGGGCCCATGAGGCCCAATAACCCCCGGGGGGTTCCGGTAACTCCCCGATACTCCGGTATATATCCGATAACCCCCGGAACCATTCCGGTGTCCGAATATAGTCATCCAATATATCAATATTCATGTCTCCACCATTTCAAGACTCCTCGTCATGTCCGTGATCACATTCGGGACTCCGAACTACCTTCGGTACATCAAAACACATAAACTCATAATATAACCGTCATCGAACTTTAAGCGTGCGGACCCTACGGGTTCGAGAACTATGTAGGCATGACCGAGACATGTCTCCGGTCAATAACCAATAGAGGAACTTGGATGCTCATATTGGCTCCTACATATTCTATGAAGGTCTTTGTCGGTCAAACCGCATAATAACATACGTTGTTCCCTTTGTCATCGGTATGTTACTTGCCCGAGATTCGATCGTCGGTATCTCAATACCTAGTTCAATCTCGTTAACGGCAGGTCTCTTTACTCGTTCCGTAATACATCATCCCGCAACTAACGCATTAGTTACTATGCTTGCAAGGCTTGAGTGATGTGTATTACTGAGTGGGCCCAGAGATACCTCTCCGACAATCGGAGTGACAAATCTAATCTTGAAATACGCCAACCCAACAAGTACCTTTGGAGACACCTGTAGAGAACCTTTATAATCACCCAGTTATGTTGTGACGTTTGGTAGCACACAAGGTGTTCCTCTGGTAAATAGGAGTTGCATAATCTCATAGTCACAGGAACATGTATAAGTCATGAAGAAAGCAATAGCAACAAACTAAACGATCAAGCGCTAAGCTAACGGAATGGGTCAAGTCAATCGAATCATTCTCCTGATGATGTGATCCCGTTAATCAAATGAAAACTCTTTGTCTATGGTTAGGAAACATAACCATCTTTGATTCAACAAGCTAGTCAAGTAGAGGCATACTAGTGACACTCTGTTTTGTCTATGTATTCACACATGTATTATGTTTCCGGTTAATACAATTCTAGCATGAATAATAAACATTTATCGTGATATAAGGAAATAAATAATAAATTTATTATTGCCTCTAGGGCATATTTCCTTTAGTCTCCCACTTTCACTAGAGTCAGTAATGTAGATTACACAGTAATGACTCTAACGCCCATGGAGCCTTGGTGCTGATCATGTTTTGCTCGTGGAAGAGGCTTAGTCAACGGGTCTGCAACATTCAGATCCGTATGTATCTTGCAAATCTCAATGTCTCCCACTTGGACTTGATTCCAGAAGCATCTCTTGATGTGCTTGGTTCTCTTGTGAAATCTGGATTCCTTTGCTAAAGCAATTGCACCAGTATTGTCACAAAAGATTTTCATTCGACCTGATGCACTAGGTATGACACCTAGATCGGATATGAAATCCTTCATACGGACTCCTTCATTTGCTGCTTCCGAAGCAGTTATGTACTCTACTTCACATGTAGATCCCGCTACGATGCTTTGTTTAGAACTGCACCAACTGACAGCTCCAACGTTTAATAAAAACACG
The DNA here is from genome assembly GCF_018294505.1 of Triticum aestivum. Taxonomy (NCBI): domain Eukaryota; kingdom Viridiplantae; phylum Streptophyta; class Magnoliopsida; order Poales; family Poaceae; genus Triticum; species Triticum aestivum. The sequence continues at coordinate 386,604,599 of NC_057806.1, read as the reverse complement.
TATCTGGTTTGCGATGTAGAATCATCCGGATCAGTGTCAAAGCTTGCATCGACGTAACCATTTACGACGAGCTCTTTGTCACCTCCATAAATGAGAAACACATCCTTCGTACTTTTCAGGTATTTCAGGATGTTCTTGACCGCTGTCTAGTGATCCACTCCTGGATTACTTTGGTACCTCCCTGCTAAACTAATAGCAAGGCACACATCAGGTCTGGTACACAACATTGCATACATGATAGAGCCTATGGCTGAACCATAGGGAACATTTTTCATTTTCTCTCTATCTTCTGCAGTGGTCGGGCATTGAGTCTTACTCAACTTGAGACCTTGTAACACAGGCAAGAACCCTTTCTTTGCTTGATCCATTTTGAACTTCTTCAAAACTTTGTCAAGGTATGTGCTTTATGAAAGTCCAATAAAGCGTCTCGATCTATCTCTATAGATCTTGATGCCCAATATATAAGCAGCTTCACCAAGGTCTTTCATTGAAAAACTCTTATTCAAATATCCTTTTATGCTATCTAGAAATTCCATATCATTTCCATGTTGGGGAACGTAGCAGAAATTCAAAATTTTCTACGCATCACCAAGATCAATCTATGGAGTAATCTAGCAACGAGGGGAAGGAGAGTGCATCTACATACCCTTGTAGATCGCTAAGCGGAAGCGTTCAAGTGAACGGGGTTGATGGAGTCGTACTCGTCGTGATCCAAATCACCGATGATCCTAGTGCCGAACGGACGGCACCTCCGTGTTCAACACACGTACAGCCTGGTGATGTCTCCTATGCACTAATCCAGCAAGGGGAGAAGGAGAGGTTGGGGAAGACTCCATCCAGCAGCAGCACGATGGCGTGGGGGTGGTGGAGGAGCGTGGCAATCCTGCAGGGCTTCGCCAAGCACCGCGGGAGAGGAAGAGGGAGAGAGGCAGGGCTGCGCCATGGAGAGGTCAAAACTCATGTGTTGGCAGCCTCAAAGTCCTCAAGTATATATAGGGGAGAGGGAGGGGGTGCGCCCCCTTTAGGGTTTCCACCCCAAGGGGTGCGGCAGCCCCAAACCCATCTAGGGTGGCGGCCAAGGGGGGGAGAGGGGAAACTTGCCCCCCAAGTTAGGTGGAGGCGCTCCCTCCCCAAACCCTGGGTGCCTTGGGCCCTTGTGGGGGGGCGCACCAGTCCACCTGGGGCTGGTCCCCTCCCACACTTGGCCCATGCAGCCCTCCGGGGCTGGTGGCCCCACTTGGTGGACCACCGGGACCCTCCCAGTGGTCCCGGTACATTACCGATAAAACCCGAAACCTTTCTGGCGACCAAAACAGGACTTCCCATATATAAATCTTTACCTCCGGACCATTCCGGAACTCCTCGAGATGTCTGGGATCTCATCCGGGACTCTGAACAACATTCGGTAACCACATACATACTTTCCCTATAACCCTAGCGTCATCGAACCTTAAGTGTGTAGACCCTACGGGTTCGGGAGACATGCAGACATGACCGAGATGACTCTCCGGTCAATAACCAACATCGGGATCTGGATACCCATGTTGGCTCCCACATGTTCCACGATGATCTCATCGGATGAACCACGATGTCGAGGATTCAATCAATCCCGTATTCAATTCCCTTTGTTTATCGGTACGATACTTGCCTGAGATTCGATCGTCGGTATCCCGATACCTTGTTCAATCTCGTTACCGGCAAGTCTCTTTACTCGTTCCGTAACACATCATCCCGTGATCAACTCCTTGATCACATTGTGCACATTATGATGATGTCCTACCGAGTGGGCCCAGAGATACCTCTCCGTTTACACGGAGTGACAAATCCCAGTCTCGATTCGTGCCAACCCAACAGACACTTTCGGAGATACCTGTAGTGTACCTTTATAGCCACCCAGTTACGTTGTGACGTTTGGCACACCCAAAGCACTCCTACGGTATCCGGGAGTTGCACAATCTCATGGTCTAAGGAAATGATACTTGACATTAGAAAAGCTTTAGCATACGAACTACACGATCTTTGTGCTAGGCTTAGGATTGGGTCTTGTCCATCACATCATTCTCCTAATGATGTGATCCCGTTATCAACGACATCCAATGTCCATGGTCAGGAAACCGTAACCATCTATTGATCAACGAGCTAGTCAACTAGAGGCTTACTAGGGACATGGTGTTGTCTATGTATCCACACATGTATCTGAGTTTCCTATCAATACAATTCTAGCATGGATAATAAACGATTATCATGAACAAGGAAATATAATAATAACCAATTTATTATTGCCTCTAGGGCATATTTCCAACAGTCTCCCACTTGCACTAGAGTCAATAATCTAGTTCACATCGCCATGTGATTAACACTCACAGGTCACATCGCCATGTGACCAACATCCAAGAGTCTACTAGACTCAATGATCTAGTTCACATCACTATGTGATAAACACTCAAAGAGTTCTGGGTTTGATCATGTTATGCTTGTGAGAGAGGTTGTAGTCAACGGGTCTTGCCATATTCAGATCCCTATGTATTTCGCAAAACTTTATATCGTAGATGCTGCTACCACGTTCCACTTGGAGCTATTCCAAATTATTGCTCCATTATACGTATCCGGTATCTCTACTCAGAGCTATCCGGATAGGTGTTAAGCTTGCATCGACGTAACTCTTTATGTCGAACTCTTTATCACCTCCATAACCGAGAAACATTTCCTTATTCCTCTAAGGATAATTTTGACCGCTATCTGGTGATCTACTCCTAGATCACCTTTGTACCCTCTTGCCAGACATGTGGCAAGGCACACATCAGGTGCGGTACTCAGCATGGCATACCGTATAGAGCCTATGACAAAAGCATAGGGGACGACCTTCGTCCTTCCTCTTTCTTCTGCCGTGGTCAATCTTTGAGTCTTACTCAACTTCACACCTTACAACTCAGGTAAGAACCCCTTCTTTGACTGATCTATTTTGAACTCCTTCAAAAACATGTCAAGGTGTGCGTTCTTTGAAAGTATCATCAGGCGTCTTGATCTATCTCTATAGATCTTGATGCCCAATATGTAAGCAGCTTTATCCAGGTCTTCCTTTGAAAAACACTCTTCAAACAACCGTTTATGCTTTCCAGAAATTCTACATTATTTCGGATCAACAATATGTCATCCACATATACTTATCAGAAATGTTGTAGTGCTCCCACTCACTTTCTTGTAAATACAAGTTTCTAGCAAACATTGTATAAACCTAAAAGCTTTGATCACTCCATCAAAACATATATTCCGATTCCGAGATGCTTGCTCTAGTCCATAGAAGGATTGCTGGAGCCAGCATACCTTTTAGCATCCTTAGGATCGACAAAACCTTTTATTGTATCACATACAACTTTTCTTACGAAAACTGGTAAGAAAACTTGTTTTGACATCCATCTGTAAGATTTCATAATCGAAAAATACAGCTAATGCTAACATGATTCCGACGGACTTAAGCATCGCTACGGGTGAGAAATTCTCATCGTAGTCAACTCCTTGAACTTGTGAAAAGACTCTTTCCCACAAGTCGAGCTTCATAGACGGTAACATTACCGCCCACGTCCGTCTTCTTCTTAAAGATCCATTTATCTCAATGGCTTGCCGATCATCGGGCAAGTCCACCAAAGTCCATACTTTGTTCTGATATATGGATCCTATCTCGGATTTCATGGCTTCTAACCATTTGTCGGAATACGGGCCCACCATCGCTTCTCCATAGCTCGTAGGTTCATTGTTGTCTAACAACATGATATCTAAGACAGGATTACCGTACCACTCAGGAGTAGTACATATCCTTGTCGACCTACGAGGTTCGATAGCAACTTGATCCGAAGCTTCATGATCACTATCATTAACTTCCTATTCAACAGACGTAGGCGCCACAGAAAACATCTTTCTGTGTTGCATCACTCTCTGGTTGAAATAAAGGTTCGACAACCTCATCAAGTTCTATCTTCCTCCCACTCAATTCTTTCGAGAGAAACTCCTTCTCGAGAAAGGACCCGTTCTTAGCGACAAACAATTTGCCCTCGGATCTGAGATAGAAGGTATACCCAACTGTCACCTTTGGGTATCCTATGAAGATGTGTTTGTCCGCTTTGGGTTCGAGCTTCTCCGGCTGAAGCCTTAAGCATCGCAGCCCCAAACATTAAGAAACGACAACTTTGGTTTCTTGCCAAACCAATGTTCATACGACGTCGTCTCAACGGACTTAGATGGTGTCCTATCTAAAGTGAATGCAGCTGTCTCTAACGCATAACCTCAAAATGAAAACGGTAGATTGGTAAGAGACATCATAGATCGCACCATATCTCATAGGGTTCGATTACGACGTCCGGACACACCATTACCTTGTGGTGTTCCAGGTGGCTTCAACTGTGAAACAATTCCACAATGTCTTAAGTGATTGCCAAACTCATAACTCAGAAAATCCCCTTTTGATCAGATCGTAGGAACATGATCTTATTGTTATGATGATTCTTAACTTCACTCTGAAATCGCTTGAACTTTTCAAACGTTTCAGACTTGTGCTTCATTAAGTAAATATACCTATATCTACTCAAATCGTCAGTGAAGATGAGAAAATAGCGATATCCACCGCACGCTTCAATTCTCATTGGATCACACGCATCAGCATGTATGATTTCCAACAAGTCACTTGCCCGTTTCATTGTACCTGAAAACGGGGTCTTAGTCATCCTGCCCATGAGGCATGGCTCGCATGTGTCAAGCGATTCAAAATCAAGTGACTCCAAACATCCATCGACATGGAGTTTCTTCATGCATCTTACGCCAATATGACCTAAGCGGCAGTGCCACAAGAAAGTGGTACTATCATTATTAACTCTACATCTTTTGGCGTGAACATGTGTATTACCACGACCGAGATTCAATGAACCATTCACATAGGGTGCATGACCATGAAAGGTATCATTCATGTAAACAGAATAACCATTATTCTCTAACTTAAATGAATGACCGTATTGCAATGAACATGATCTAATCATATTCATGCTCAACGTAGACACCTGATAACATTTATCTAGGTTCAATACTAATCCCGAAGGCAGATGGAGCGTGCGATGGTGATCTCATCAACTTTGGAAACACTTCCAACACACATCGTCACCTCGCCCTTAGCCAGTCTCCGTTTAGTCCGTAGCTTTTGCTTCAAGTCACCAATAATAGCAACTGAACCGGTATCCAATACCCAGGTGCTACCAGGAGTACTAGTGAGGTACACATTAATAACACGTATATACTTTGTTGAAGTTGCCAGCCTTCTTATCTACCATGCATTTGGGGTAATTCCGCTACCAGTGACCGTTCCCCTTACAATAGAAGCACTTAGTCTCGGGTTTGGGTTCAACCTTGGGTTCCTTCACTGGAGCGGCAACTGGTTTGCCATCCATGAAGTTTCCCTTCTAGCCCTTGCCCTTCTTGAAACCAGTGGTCTTGTTAAACCATCAACACTTGATGCTCCTTCTTGATTTCTACCTTTTGCGGTCTTAAGCACCGCGAACAGCTCCGGGATCAACTCCATCCCTTGCATGTCATAGTTCATCACGAAGATCTAGTAGCTTAGTGATAGTGGCTAGAGAACTCTATCAATCACTATCTTATCTGGAAGTTTAACTCCCACTTGATTTAAGTGATTGTAGCACCCAGACATTCTGAGCACATGCTCACTAGCTGAGCTATTCTCCTCCATCTTGTTGGCAAAAGAACTTGTCAGAGGTCTCACACCTCTCAACACGGGCATGAGCCTGAAATCCCAATTTCAGCTCTTGGAACATCTCATATGTTCTATGGCGTTCAAAACGTCATTGGAATCCCGATTCTAAGCCGTAAAGTATGGTGCACTAAACTATCAAGTAGTCATCAGGATGTGTCTGTCAGGTGTTCACAACATCCACAGACGACGTTGTAGGGGTTTGCACATCGAGCGGTGCATCAAAGACGTAAGCCTTCTGTGTAGCAGTGAGGACACTCCTCGGACTACGGACCTAGTCCGCATCATTGCTTACAATATCTTTCAACTTAATCTTTCTCTAGGAACGTATTGAAACAGGGAGCTACAACGTGAGCTATTTATCTACAACATATTTGCAAAGACAATTTAGACTATGTTCATGATAATTGAGTTCATCTAATCAATTTTAATGAACTCCCACTCAGATAGACATCCCTCTAGTCATCTAAGTGAAACATGATCCGAGTCAACTAGGCCGTGTCCGATCATCACGTGAGACGGACTAGTCAACATCGGTGAACATCTTCATGTTGATCGTATCTTCTATACGACTCATGCTCGACCTTTCGGTCTTCCGTGTTCCGAGGCCATGTCTGTACATGCTAGGCTCGTCAAGTCAACCTAAGTGTTATTGTCGCTGTGTAAATCTGGCTTACACCCGTTGTATTCGAACGTTAGAATCTATCACACCCGATCATCACGTGGTGCTTCGAAACAACGAACCTTCGCAACGGTGCACAGTTAGGGGGAACACTTTCTTGAAATTTTAGTGAGGGATCATCTTATTTAAGCTACCGTCGTTCTAAGCAAATAAGATGTAAAACATGATAAACATCACATGCAATCAAATAGTGACATGATATGGCCAATATCATTTTGCTCCTTTTGATCTCCATCTTCGGGGCTCCATGATCATCGTTGTCACCGGCATGACACCATGATCTCCATCATCATGATCTCCATCATCGTGTCTTCTTGAAGTTGTCTCGTCATCTATTACTTCTACTACTATGGCTAACGCTTTAGCAATAAAGTAAAGTAATTACATGACGTTTATGTTGACACGCAGGTCATAAATAAATTAAGACAACTCCTATGGCTCCTGCCGGTTGTCATACTCATCGACATGCAAGTCGTGATTCCTATTACAAGAATATGATCAATCTCATACATCACATATATCATTCATCACATCCTTTTGGCCATATCACATCACAAGGTATATGCTGCAAAAACAAGTTAGACGTCCTCTAATTGTTGTTGCAAGTTTTTATGTGGCTGCTATAGGTTTCTAGCAAGAACGTTTCTTACCTACGCGAAAACCACAACGTGATATGCCAATTTCTATTTACCCTTCATAAGGACCCTTTTCATCGAATCCGATCCGACTAAAGTGGGAGAGACAGACACCCGCTAGCCACCTTATGCAACTAGTGCATGTCAGTCGGTGGAACCAGTCTCACGTAAGCGTACGTCTAAGGTCAGTCCGGGCCGCTTCGTCCCACAGTGCCGCCGAATCAAGATAAGACTAGTAACGGCAAGTAAATTGACAATATCGACGCCCACAACTACTTTGTGTTCTACTCGTGCATAGAAACTACGCATAGACCTAGCTCATGATGCCACTGTTGGGGAACGTAGCAGAAATTCAAAATTTTCTACGCATCACCAAGATCAATCTATGGAGTAATCTAGCAACGAGGGGAAGGAGAGTGCATCTACATACCCTTGTAGATCGCTAAGCGGAAGCATTCAAGTGAACGGGGTTGATGGAGTCGTACTCGTCGTGATCCAAATCACCGATGATCCTAGTGCCGAACGGACGGCACCTCCGTGTTCAACACACGTATAGCCCGGTGACGTCTCCTACGCCTTGATCCAGCAAGGGGAGAAGGAGAGGTTGGGGAAGACTCCATCCAGTAGCAGCACGACGGCGTGGTGGTGGTGGAGGAGCGTGGCAATCCTGCAGGGCTTCGCCAAGCACCGCGGGAGAGGAAGAGGGAGAGAGGCAGGGCTGCGCCATGGAGAGGTCAAAACTCATGTGTTGGCAGCCCCAAAGTCCTCAAGTATATATAGGGGAGAGGGAGGGGGTGCGCCCCCTTTAGGGTTTCCACCCCAAGGGGTGCGGCAGCCCCAAACCCATCTAAGGTGGCGGCCAAGGGGGGGAGAGGGGAAATTTGCCCCCCAAGTTAGGTGGAGGTGCCCCCTCCCCAAACCCTAGGCGCCTTGGGCCCTTGTGGGGGGGGCGCACCAGCCCACCTGGGGCTGGTCCCCTCCCACACTTGGCCCATGCAGCTCTCCGGGGCTGGTGGCCCCACTTGGTGGACCACCGGGACCCTCCCGGTGGTCCCGGTACATTACCGATAAAACCCGAAACTTTTCCGGCGACCAAAACAGGACTTCCTATATATAAATATTTACCTTCGGACCATTCCAGAACTCCTCGAGATGTCCGGGATCTCATCCTGGACTCCGAACAACATTCGGTAACCACATACAAACTTTCCCTATAACCCTAGCATCATCGAACCTTAAGTGTGTAGACCCTACGGGTTCGGGAGACATGCAGACATGACCGAGACAACTCTCCGGTCAATAACCAACAGCGGGATCTGGATACCCATGTTGGTTCCCACATGTTCCATGATGATCTCATCGGATGAACCACGATGTCGAGGATTCAATCAATCCCGTATTCAATTCCCTTTGTCTATCGGTACGATACTTGCCCGAGATTCGATCGTCGGTATCCCGATACCTTGTTCAATCTCGTTACCGTCAAGTCTCTTTACTCGTTCCATAACACATCATCCCGTGATCAACTCCTTGATCACATTGTGCACATTATGATGATGTCCTACCGAGTGGGCCCAGAGATACCTCTCCGTTTACACGGAGTGACAAATCCCAGTCTCGATTCGTGCCAACCCAACAGACACTTTCGGAGATACCTGTAGTGTACCTTTATAGCCACCCAGTTACGTTGTGACGTTTGGCACACCCAAAGCACTCCTACGGTATCCGGGAGTTGCACAATCTCATGGTCTAAGGAAATGATACTTGACATTAGAAAAGCTTTAGCATACGAACTACATGATCTTTGTGCTAGGCTTAGGATTGGGTCTTGTCCATCACATCATTCTCCTAATGATGTGATCCCGTTATCAACGACATCCAATGTCCATGGTCAGGAAACCATAACCATCTATTGATCAACGAGCTAGTCAACTAGAGGCTTACTAGGGACATGGTGTTGTCTATGTATCCACACATGTATCTGAGTTTCCTACCAATACAATTCTAGCATGGATAATAAACGATTATCATGAACAAGGAAATATAATAAAAACAAATTTATTATTGCCTCTAGGGCATATTTCCAACATTCCAATCAACAATATGTTATCCACATATAATATCAGAAATGCTACAGAGCTCCCACTCACTTTCTTGTAAATATAGGCTTCTCCAAAAGTCTGTATAAAACCATATGCTTTGATCACCTATCAAAACGTTTATTCCAACTCCGAGAAGCTTACACCAGTCCATAAATAGATCGCTGGAGCTTGCACACTTTGTTAGCTCCCTTTGGATCGACAAAACCTTCCGGTTGCATCATATACAAATCTTCTTCCGGAAATCCATTTAGGAATGCAGTTTTGACATCCATTTGCCAAATTTCATAATCATAAAATGCAACCATTGCTAACATGATTCGGACAGACTTAAGCATCGCTACGGCTGAGAAAGTCTCATCGTAGTCAATCCCTTGAACTTGTCGAAAACCTTTTGCAACAAGTTGAGCTTTATAGACATTAACATTACCATCAGCGTCAGTCTTCTTCTTGAAGATCCATTTATTTTCAATGGCTTGCCGATCATCGGGCAAGTCCACCAAAGTCCACACTTTGTTCTCATACATGGATCCCATCTCAGATTTCATGGCCTCAAGCCATTTTGTGGAATCTGGGCTCACCATCACTTCTTCATAGTTCGTAGGTTCGTCATGGTCTAGTAACATAACCTCCAGAACATGATTACCGTACCACTCTGGCGCGGATCTCACTCTGGTTGACCTATGAGGTTCAGTAACAACTTGATCTGAAGTTTCATGATCATCATCATTAACTTCCTCACTAACTGGTGTAGGTGTCACAGGAACCGGTTTCTGTGTTGAACTACTTTCCAATAAGGGAGCAGGTACAGTTACCTCATCAAGTTCTATTTTCCTCCCACTCACTTCTTTCGAGAGAAACTCCTTCTCTAGAAAAGATCCAAATTTAGCAACAAACGATTTGCCTTCAGATCTGTGATAGAAGGTGTACCCAACAGTTTCCTTTGGGTATCCTATGAAGATACATTTCTCCGATTTGGGTTCGAGCTTATCAGGTTGAAGTTTTTTCACATAAGCATCGCAGCCCCAAACTTTAAGAAACGACAACTTTGGTTTCTTGCCAAACCACAGTTCATAAGGCGTCGTCTCAACAGATTTCGATGGTGCCCTATTTAACGTGAATGCAGCCGTCTCTAAAGCATAAACCCAAAATGATAGCGGTAAATCAGTAAGAGACATCATAGATCGCACCATATATAGTAAAGTACGATTACGACGTTCGACACATCATTACGCTGTGGTGTTCCGGGTGGGATGAGTTGCGAAACTATTCCGCATTGTTTTAAATGAAGACCAAACTCGTAACTCAAATATTCTCCTCCACGATCAGATCGTAGAAACTTTATTTCCTTGCTATGATGATTTTCAACTTCACTCTAAAATTCTTTGAACTTTTCAAATTTTTCAGATTTATGTTTCATTAAGTAGATATACACATATCTGTTTAAATCATCTGTGAAGGTGAGAAAATAAAGATACCCGCCGCGAGCCTCAACATTCATTGGACCACATACATCTATATGTATGATTTCCAACAAATCTGTTGCTCGCGTCATAGTTTTTGAGAACGGAGTTTTAGTCATCTTGCCCATGAGGCACGGTTCACAAGTACCAAGTAATTCATAATCAAGTGGTTCCAAAAGTCCATCAGTATGGAGTTTCTTCATGCGCTTTACACCAATATGACCTAAACGGCAGTGCCACAAATAAGTTGCACTATCATTATCACGTCTGCATCTTTTGGTTTCAATATTATGAATATGTGTATCACTACTATTGAGATTCAATAAGAATAGACCACTCTTCAAGGGTGCATGACCATAAAAGATATTACTCATATAAATAGAACAACCATTATTCTCTGATTTAAATGAATAGCCGTCTCGCATCAAACAAGATCCAAATATAATGTTCATGCTCAACGCTGGCACCAAATAACAATTATTCAGGTCTAAAACTAATCCCGAAGGTAGATTTAGAGGTAGCGTGCCGACTGCGATCACATCGACTTTGGAACCATTTCCCACGCGCATCGTCACCTCGTCCTGAGCCAATCTTCGCTTAATCCATAATCCCTGTTTCGAGTTGCAAATATTAGCAACAGAACCAGTATCAAATACCCAGGTGCTATTGCGAGCATTAGTAAGGTACACATCAATAACATGTATACCACATATACCTTTGTTCACCTAGCCATCCTTCTTATCCGCCAAATACTTGGGGCAGTTCCACTTCCAGTGACCAGTCTGTTTGCAGTAGAATCACCCAGTTTCAGGCTTAGGACCAGACTTGGGTTTCTTCTCTTGAGCAGCAACTTGTTTGCCGTTCTTCTTGAAGTTCCCCTTCTTCTTCCCTTTACCCTTTTTCTTGAAACTAGTGGTCTTGTTGGCCATCAAGACTTGATGCTCCTTTTTGATTTCTACCTCCGTAGCTTTTAGCATTGCGAAGAGCTCAGGAATTGTCTTATCCAACCCTTGCATATTATTGTTCACAACGAAGCTTTTGTAGCTTGGTGGCAGTGATTGAAGAACTCTATCAATGACACTATCAACAGGAAGATTAACTCTCAGTTGAGTCAAGTGATTATCATACCCATAAATTTTGAGTATATGTTCACTAACAGAACTATTCTCCTCCATCTTGCAGCTATAGAACTTATTGGAGACTTCATATCTCTCAATCCGGGCATTTTCTTGAAATATTAACTTCCACTCCTGGAACATCTCATATGCTCCATGACGTTCAAAACGTCGTTGAAGTCCCAGTTCTAAGCCGTAAAGCATGGCACACTGAACTATCGAGTAGTCATCAGCTTTACTCTGCCAAACGTTCTTAACGTTGTCAGCAGCATCTGTAGTAGGCCTGGCACCCAGCGGTGCTTCCAGGACGTAATTCTTGTGTGCAACAATGAGGATAATCCTCAAGTTACGGACCCAATTCGTGTAATTGCTACCATCATCTTTCAACTTTGCTTTCTCAAGGAACGCATTAAAATTCAACGGAACAACAACACGAGCCATCTATCTACAGTCAACATGGACAAGAAAAAAACTATCAGGTACTAAGTTCATGATAAATTTATGTTCAATTAATCATATTACTTAAGAACTCCCACTTAGATAGACATCCCTCTAATCCTCTAAGTGATCACGTGATCCAAATCAACTAAACCATGTCCGATCATCATGTGAGATGGAGTAGTTTCAATGGTGAACATCACTATGTTGATCATATCTACTATATGATTCACGCTCGACCTTTCGGTCTCAGTGTTCCGAGGCCATATTTGCATATGCTAGGCTCGTCAAGTTTAACCTGAGTATTCCGCATCTGCAACTGTTTTGCACCCGTTGTATTTGAACGTAGAGCCTATCACACCCGATCATCACATGGTGTCTCAGCACGAAGAACTTTCGCAACTGTGCATACTCAGGGAGAACACTTATACCTTGATAATTGAGTGAGAGATCATCTTATAATGCTACCGTCAATCAAAGCAAGATAAGATGCATAAAAGACAAACATCACATACAATCAATATAAGTGATATGATATGGCCATCATCATCTTGTGCTTGTGATCTTCATCTTCGAAGCATCGTCATGATCACTGTCGGTGTCAAAACTGGCGGATCTCGGGTAGGGGGTCCTGAACTGTGCGTCTAAGGCGGATGGTAACAGGAGGCAGGGGACACGATGTTTTACCCAGGTTCGGGCCCTCTTTATGGAGGTAAAACCCTACGTCCTGCTTGATTAATATTGATGATATGGGTAGTCCAAGAGTAGATCTACCACGAGATCAAGGAGGCTAAACCCTAGAAGCTAGCCTATGGTATGATTGTTGTTCTTCCTACGGACTAAAACCCTCCGGTTTATATAGACACCGGAGAGGGCTAGGGTTACACAGAGTCGGTTACAATGGTAGGAGATCTACATATCTGTATCGCCAAGCTTGCCTTCCACGCCAAGGAAAGTCCCTTCCGGACATGGGACGAAGTCTTCAATCTTGTATCTTCATAGTCCAGGAGTCCGGCCGAAGGCATAGTCCGGCTATCCGGACACCCCCTAATCCAGGACTCCCTTAGTAGCCCCTGAACCAGGCTTCAATGATGATGAGTCCGGCGCACAGATTGTCTTCGGCATTGCAAGGTGGGTTCCTCCTCCAAGTACTTCATAGAAGATTTTGAACACAAAGGTAGTGTCTGGCTCTGCAAAATAAGTTTCCACATATTGCCATAGAAAGAATAATATTTACACAAATCTAATCTGCTGACGTATTCCGTAGCGTGACATCACACCATGGCCAAGTCTTTATTCGAATCGTTTTACTGTCCCACCTCAGCGCATTTAGCGAGGCGGTTTCCTTGGCACGTCTTGTCAAAGCAGAGATCATGTTCCCTTATTCCGAGATTCTCATCAATAAGGGCATGGGTAACCCAACCACGCCATTGATTACGGCGCTCGGGAGATAAGCGAGTTTTACCAGGCTGGTGGGGACGCATAGTCGTGTCCGCCCATATAAGGGGATAAGGATCCACCTTTTCATCCACGCCTTCTTCCTCCTTTGCCTATCCATTTCCGCGCACTCGAGCTCCAGCACCCAAGTCCACACACCCCACCTCAACCTCCTCCAGCCATGTCCGGAGCGGGAGGCATGTGGATGGTCTCCTTCGTCACGGAGGGACACATAAAAAAACTGAGGAAGGCCGGATACTTGTCTAATGACATTGCGCACCGGCTTCCCGAAGAGGGGCAGCTCATCCCCACCCCTAGGCCCCATGAGAGGGTGGTGTTCCTCCCCCATTTCCTCCGCGGACTGGGCTTCCCTCTCCACCCATTTGTCTGGGGGCTCATGTTCTACTATGGCCTGGATTTCCACGATCTAGCCCCGAACTTTGTCCTCAACATCTCGGCGTTTATCATCGTGTGCGAGGCTTTCCTCTGCATCCGCCCCCATTTCGTCCTATGGCTCAAGACTTTCAATGTCAAGCCGAAGGTGGTGCGCGGCACCAAGGAGGAGTGCGGAGGCGCCATGGTGGGCAAGATGCCCAACGTCCTATGGCTCGAGGGCTCCTTCGTGGAGACCCTGAAGGGGTGGCAATCAGGGTGGTTTTACATCACCGAGCCGCGTGACCCTGAATGGGTCGCAGCCCCCGAGTTCCGATCCGGACCCCCTACGCGGCTCACCTCCTGGAAAGAGACGGGCCTATTGTGGGGTAAAAAAGGAGAGCTGACCGGGCTCCAAACATGCTTCCAAACCCCTAGTGGACAAGAAGCTCAAACTTGTCAACGTAGTCCAGGTTATGCTCATCCGCCAGATCCTCCCGTGTCAACAACGAGCTTTCAACCTGTGGGAGTTCGACCCGCCGCAGCACCGAACTCTGAGCAGGCTCTTCGACACGACTTACGAAGATGCCTGGAAGGTGCTTTTCAAGGGCGCCGAGGCCCCCGCATCCGCTACCGAGGATCGCGGATTCAGCATGCAGCATCACGCTAGTGCGGTAAGCTGTTTTTACCTTTTACAGGGTATTAGTTTTTCATAGTTTGACTCCATGCGGGATCTAAGCTCCCTTACCTTTGACAGGATTGGCAGGAGACGTCCGGACAGATCAACTCTCCGGCTCCTTTGCCCGAAGGCCCAGCGGACACTCGCTTGGCAAAGCTGCTGGTTCTGGCACGCTATGTGGTGCCGGAGAAGAAGGCCAAGAAGAAGGCCACGGGGACTCGAAAGAGTGCCCGGCGCACGGAGGTGTCGGATTCATCATCCGACGACTCCAAGACGCACTCCTCCCGTGAAGACGAGGAGGAGGAAGAAGAGACCTCTCCCCCTCCAGCGGGGGGAGGGAAGAAAAGGAAGGCCACCCCAATTGGGGAGGCCGAAGGGTCCAAGAAGGGGAAGACCCTTCCTACGGACTACCCCACCAACGCCGACGACGGCGAAGAGGAGTGGCCGCACAGGGCCAAGCCCCTGGCGAGATCGTAAGTATTCGGACACCAGAGCAATTCATAGTGTTCCTTTCTTGCACAGCTCCTCCTTACGCCGAATATGACTATGCAGTCCGCCCAAGGCCGGGCTCGACGACTCGTCGAGCGGCTCCCTGGATTCGTCGGACGTGAATTCACTTCCGCTCGCTACCTCCCCCCACCCTACGGATGACGCCGAGGTGCTGTCCCAACAGGCTCCAAGCCAGGAGGAGGTGGTCCTGGAGGCGCCGCAAGGCGACCTCCCGGACTCCAGGCGCAAAGGGGATAAAACCCCCAAGGGCTCCGAGTCCGGCCTTGAGCCAGACACCGCGCCGGAACCTTCAATGGTTCCGGACTCCGGTAGGCAGCCTCTTTCCAAGAGGAGCAAGCCTACCGAGCCAGTGACCTCCGTCCAACCGGAGGCACCGGACAATTTGCTCGACGAGGAGCACCGCACTATTATGAGTGCGGTGATCCAGAAGGTTCAGTCCGCCAAGAGCGGACTGATTGAAGCCTGTGCCAGCGTTCTAACATGCTTTGAGGTAAGTAAAGAATATGTAAAAATATTACCGCATAGACAGTAGCCCCTGATGCTCTGTTCGGTGTTCAGAAGGAAAAGCCGAATAGAGGATCTAATAACATTCGCAGGAGTCTAACATAATCAAGTCAATATGCGTATGCAGGCTTTGCTGCTGGCCTCCGCCGTACTGACTGCGGAGGTGGATACGCTGAAGCAAAACCTCGCGCGGTCCGAGAACGAGCTCGGCCATGCCAAGAGGCAACTTGAGGAGAAGGAAGGTAAGTAATACCTTGCGCAAGTATATGGAGAAGATGTGGTTGCAAAAAATAACAGGATCAACGTGCTATTATAGGGTCCACGACCGAGGTGGCAACCCTTAAGAAAGCGCCGTCCGAGGCCGAAAACAGAGCGGCCGCAGAGCGCACAGAGAGAGGGAAGCAGGAGGTGCGGGTGGAGGAGGTGCAGAAAGAGCTCCAGGCTCTCATGAAAAAACACGGGAGTTTGGAGCTTGACTCAAAGACGCAAGCGTCCGAGCTTGTGGCAGCCCTCGAAAGCGCTAAGTCTACCAAGGCCTGTCGGCGTTCTGGGAACGGGGGTCCCCAAACTTGCCTGCCTGCGGCCTACAGCGTGGCTCAAAGGGGGCCCCAGCACGGCCCATCTTCATCAACACAGACCCAAGACTCTCGCGAGGGGCCAAGCCTCGCGGGGGGGGGGGGGGGACAACGCGGAGCTTCCTCAGGCACGGACTCACCAGGCTGGCTCGCGAGGAGGCAGAGAAATCAAGGCGGGGTACCTCATGAGGTGCCCGTGACGCAAGCCATGACGACCAAGGGCGCCAGGCGGGCGCCAGCCCGCGCAGTGTCCTCCTTTCCCCTTTGGTGCAAAGGGGGCAAGCACAGCCGCGGGGTACCGAGGCATCAGGCAAAGGTTGCCATTTCGGTGCAACAAGACCAAGACCAGGAGGACTGCAAGACGGAGGTCATCGTGGAGCCCAAGACGGCGTCACCACCAGAGCTTTGTGCAGGCGAGGACTAACTTTAGTCAGGATAAGTGTACCAGATGTTCCCCTTCAAAATGGCCAATTGTTGGCGCCCTTCCCGCTCAATATTTGGGAAGAGGCCCAGGGCCATTGCCTATAAATATGACCAGCCACCCATAGAGAAAGAAAAGGATCGAGGAGGTTCAAGATCAGAGAGGTTAGAGATAAGAGAGGTTGGAGATCGAGTATCGGGGATCGGATAGAAATCAGAGAGAGAAGGGTGACTGAACTCCTCCCAGCAGTTCATCGCCCCAGCCAAGAACAGACCCTCGCGAGGCTGTTCTTCCTTGTATTGTTCATCATCATCAGCCCAAGAGGCAATCCACCACACCACACACTGGAGTAGGGTATTACACCACAACGGTGGCCCGAACCAGTATAAACCCTGTGTCTCTTGTGTTGTTCTTTCCATAGCTTAGATCTTAGCGAGGCGGAGGGGTGCAGGGTAGGTAGAAGGCGAAATCTCTGCGCGCACCCCAGTGTTCGAACCTCAAGGGTCTGCCGGAACCCGAAATCCCACAAGGCCGAAGCCCAGAAAGCCCTCCAAGAAATTGAAGCGATGAAGAAGATAGCAGCGGGTAAGGCATTCATTATGCAAAGCAAGCACGTGAAAGTGAATTACTTGTTACTTACCCGAGTCTGGAGCTCTCCAGGAGCATTCGCAGATTTGCCCCGTAGTGTGTCTGATGTCGCCGCGTACTACCGAGATGAGGAGGGGAGCTCGATGGAGAAGGTGTTCTGGTCCCAGTATGCTGAGGCCGGACACCTGGTGCCTTTGAGCGACCAGCTGAAGCAAATGGTCGAGCTCCACAAGGTGGCCGAACAGGCCATAAAGGGCCTCATAGTTCGGCTTTGGCCTGGAGAGGCTCTACCTAGGAGCTACTTTGGACTGGTGAGGTGGCTGGTGGATGCCTGTCTACGGCTTGAAGTAATCAAGAGCTCCGTCTGCATCGAAGGTGCCCGTAGGGTGCTTGCCCGTGCTAAAGTGCACTGGGGCAAGATGGATGCGGAGAAGCTGGTGAAGGACGGGCCGCCGCCGGGCAAGGAGCATCGCGTCCCGGACGCGTATTATGAGGGCATCCTGAAGGGTGCCCGCCTTATAGCGGATGAATGCTCCAAAGATGTAATTTTTGAGTAAACTCGCATTTGTGATCATGTACGCTGAAAACTTGTTCATATGCGCTAAGCAACGCTTTTGAATTTAAAATATTACCTTCTGTGCGGCCGTTTATGAAATTTGAGAGATGGCGAGTCGTCGGCTTCTGCCCCCATGCCACGAGTGGTGGGGTTTTCGGGATAAACATGAGCGCTCTTTTTCCCATTCTTGGGTCCTTCCAGGGAGGTGCTCAACACAACGAACAAGGCAATCGGACTATAATGCTTGAACACTCTCACTTAGCCATAGAATTCTATAATTTTAAATTTCGGCGAAGCCCCTAGTGTTCGGAAGACCGTGTTCGGGGTGCTATCCACACCTAGGACGGACAAAGCCGACTCCTCGCTCTAAGTGGCATAAGTCTTTAGGGACTCGAAAACCTCTCAAACAGCGACCAGCTCTCGCCTCATCATGACGGTCAGTTTTAGCTTTCTCCACTGAGGTGCTTAGCCCAGCTCAACTGGGCACAATCGCAGTAGTTCTCCTAGTGCTACCTTAGCCGATATAACGGAACGTAAGGTACCAAAACATAGGAGCCGGGCAAACCCAACTATTGACCCAAGACATGATTCGGAGCCGATGCATATAATGCTATAAGTTCGGGGTGCCGCACTTGTGAAAGTGTTCGGACTTCTCACACCGTATTGTGGGGTACTTAAGCCCCTGGCGTATTGGCCATACCAAAGTGTACGGGTGCAACATGTCATTAATGAACATATATTCGTAAAAAAGAGTAATGCAATAATAGACGGAAGCTATGCATTGTTTATTTAAAAAAGCTGCGATCAAAGCAGAATGATACAAATAGTGCAATAAGCAAAAGATGGGACTATTTAAGAAATGGGGACCGTTATAGAGACCACCTTAGAGTTACGTAGTGTGGCGTAGCTTTCTGCTTCCCTGGTTGTATCGTTTGTGTGGCAATTGTACTGCCGGACTAGCCTTCCGAAGAATGGAGTCCTGAAAATAAGAGAAAATTAAGAAATCGGCAGCCCCTAGTGCGGTTAAAGCCACATTTCGGGCATGCCGTGATGGTGCCCCTCCCCCTATGCCCATGGTATTTCCAGAGCGTAGTTATGTACGCGCAACACTGGTTTCGCAAGTTCGCGAGGGCTGGGGTTGGGGCCGCATTGCTACGCTTTCTCGGAACGTGCCAGGCGGTCTTGTTGTGGGTTGCTCCGGGCACGCTTGGCAGTGTCCAGACGTTTAATGGCCGGACTCGAGAATTGCCTTGAGAGGCTGCTTTGTACTTCCGCTGCGAGAGCCGCCATATGCTCCTCCGTTCGGAGAGAGCGTTCGGTGTTTCCATTGACCGTAATGACTCCTCGAGGGCCTGGCATCTTGAGCTTAAGGCATGCGTAGTGCGGAACCGCATTGAACTTGGCAAATGCGGTTCGCCTGAGCAGTGCGTGATAGCCACTGCGGAACGGGATTATGTCGAAGATTAACTCCTCTCTTCGGAAATTATTCAGAGATCCGAAGACCACTTCAAGTGTAACTGAGCCTGTAGAGTTGGCCTCTACACCTGGTATGATGCCTTTAAAGGTCGTTTTAGTGGGTTTAATCCTCGAGGGATCGATGCCCATTTTCCGCATTGTATCTTGATAGAGCAGGTTCAGGCTGCTGCCGCCGTCCATAAGGACTCTAGTGAGGTGAAATCCGTTAATAATTGGGTCTAGAACCAATGCGGCGAATCTGCCATGACGGATGCTAGTGGGGTGGTCCCTTAGATCAAAAGTGCTCGGGCAGGAAGACCATGGGTTGAACTTTGGGGCGACTGGCTCCATCGCGTATACGTCCCTTAGCGCACGCTTCCGCTCCCTCTTGGGGACGTGGGTTGCGTATATCATGTTCAGCGTCCGCACTTGTGGGGGAAAACCTTTATGTCCACTGTTGTTTGGCGGCCGGGGCTCCTCCTCGTCATCGCTATGCAGCCCCTTGTCTCTGCTTTCGGCATTTAACTTGCCTGCCTGCTTGAACACCCAACAATCCCTGTTGGTGTGATTGGCTGGTTTTTCGGGGGTGCCATGTATCTGGCATGAGCGGTCGAGTATCTGGCCCGGAGTATTTCTTTTGAATGGCTTTTTCCGTTGACCGGGTTTAGAGCCTCTGAATCTGGCATTAACTGCCGTATCCTCAGCATTGTCGCCGTTAATGCGGCGCTTTTGCTTATTGCGACGCGACCTGCCACTGCTGTCCTTGGTATCCGAATTACCAGGGCTCTTGGTCATGTTATTGCTGCGAGCTAGCCAGCTGTCTTCTCCCGCGCAAAAGCGGGTCATAAGTGTCGTGAGGGCAGCCATAGATTTCGGCTTTTCGTGTCCTAGGTGCCATGCAAGCCACTCGTCGCGGATGTTATGCTTGAAGGCTGCTAGGGCCTCTGCATCCAGACAGTCGACGATTTGATTTTTCTTGGTTAGGAACTGTGTCTAGAATTGTCTAGCTGATTCCTCTGGCTGCTGAATTATGTGGCTAAGGTCATCGGCATCTGATGGTCGCACATAAGTGCCCTGGAAATTGTCGAGGAATGCGACTTCCAGGTACTCCCAACAACCAATTGATTCTGCTGGCAAGCTGTTAAGCCAATGCCGAGCTGGTCCTTTAAGCTTGAGTGGGAGGTATTTGATGGCGTGTAGGTCATCACCGTGGGCCATGTGGATATGAAGGAGATAGTCCTCGATCCATACTGCGGGATCTGTTGTGCCATCGTATGATTTGATGTTCACGGGTTTGAATCCCTCGGGGATTTGATGATCCATTACTTCATCTGTGAAGCATAGTGGGTGTGCGGCGCCTCTGTATTGGGCTATATCACGACGCAGCTCAAACGAGCTTTGTCTACTGTGTTCGGCCCGGCCGGATTTAATGTATCCGGAGTGACGATTACCGTCTCGTGCCGTGGGGCGCCCACGTGATCCGTAGATCGATCTTGTTTGCCTTGCCTTGTCCTCCAATATATCTCGCAGGTCTGGCGCGTTTTCCCGTGCCTTGGTATTTTTTGAGCGGCGCCGGGGTGCGGCTTGAGTGGAGGGCCGAGAGGCCTCTCTGTCGTAGCCATGGGGTGGCCGGTCGGCCGCATCATGCGCTGGTGATGTAGGTTTAGGTCCTTCCTCCTCTAATCGGGGTAGCAACCTGCGCTTTGGGTAGCTCTTGGAGGGGCGTTCGATTTCGTACTCTTCGGCCGCAAGGACTTCAGTCCATCTGTCGGCTAGCAGATCTTGATCAGCTCTAAGATGTTGATGTTTTTTCTTGAGGCCGCTCGCCGTGGCCATAAGCCTGCGTTTGAAACGCTCTTGTTCGACGGGATCCTCCGGCACGACAAATTCGTCGTCATCGAGGCTTGCCTCGTCTTTGTAGGGAGGCATATAATTATCGTCCTCGACCTCTCTGTCTGCCGCTCTCTCATGAGGGATGTCTTCTCCATCCTCCTGTGATGAATCTTGCTGGATGTGGTTATCTTCGGCACTGTCCGGGGTGTTATTATCTCCCGTGCCGGAATCACCGTTTTTGCTTTGACAGGATTTAGAGCGGCGCCACTGACACCGGCGCTTAGGCTGCTTCTTGAAGGGGTCATCCTCCGCTGTTCCATCGCCATTGCCTTCTTTTGGGGTGTCCACCATGTATATATCATACGACGAGGTGGCTTTCTAGTGCCCTATAGGCGCTGGTTCTTGATCGTCTCCTGCATCGGCGTCCATACCGTCGATGTCTTCGGAGTCGAAGTCGAGCATGTCGGTTAAATCATCGACAGTGGCTACGAAGTGGGTGGTGGGTGGGCTTTGAATTTCTTCATCATCCGCATCCCAACCTTGCTGACCATAGTCCGGCCAGGGCTCTCCTGATAAAGAGAGAGACTTTAGTGAATTCAGAATATCGCTGAAGGGCGAGTGCTGAAAGATGTCCACGGCGGTGAACTCCATGATCGGCGCCCAATCGGGTTCGATCGGTAGGGGCGCCGAGGGCTCGGAGTCTGGAGAGGAGTCCGGCTCCTTGGAGTCACGGGCTTCGCAGAGAATAGGGCTGGTGTTCGGCTCGATCGCCATAGAGATTGCAGCTCCCGAGTCGGTGTCCAACCACCCATCCTTGATTGGCGCAGTTGGCTCCGAATTAAGGGTCAGAGCTGATGCGGGTGCGGCCTCCAGGGCACTGTTCGGCGGCAGAGCTAGATCATGCCCATCATGACAGTGCGGCACGCTCGGCTGCGGCTCGAATCCGTCGAAGATCAAGTCTCCGCAGAGGTCGGCCGTGTAGCTCAAACTTCCAAATCTGACCTGATGGCCAGGGGCGTAGCTTTCGATCTACTCCAGATGACCAAGCGAATTGGCCCGCAGTGCAAAGCCGCCAAATACGAATATCTGTCAGGGGAGAAAGGTCTCACCCTGGATCGCATCGCTGTTGATGATCGGAGAAGCCATCGGGCGTAAAAGTGACGACACAGAGGAACTCTCAATGAAAGCACCAATGTCGGTGTCAAAACCGGCGGATCTCGGGTAGGGGGTCCCGAACTGTGCATCTAAGGCGGATGGTAACAGGAGGCAGGGGACACGATGTTTTACCCAGGTTCGGGCCCTCTTGATGGAGGTAAAACCCTACGTCCTGCTGGATTAATATTGATGATATGGGTAGTACACGAGATCAAGGAGGCTAAACCCAAGAAGCTAGCCTATGGTATGATTGTTGTTCGTCCTACGGTCTAAAACCCTCCGGTTTATATAGACACCGGAGAGGGCTAGGGTTACACAGAGTCGGTTACAATGGTAGGATATCTACATATCCGTATCGCCAAGCTTGCCTTCCACGCCAAGGAAAGTCCCTTCCGGACACGGGACGAAGTCTTCAATCTTGTATCTTCATAGTCCAGGAGTCCGACCGAAGTTATAGTCCGGCTATCCGGACACCCCCTAATCCAGGACTCCCTCAATCACCATTGTCACCGACGCGACACTTTGATCTCCATTGTAGCATCATTGTCGTCTCGCCAACTTATGCTTCTACGGCTATTGCTACCGCTTAGTGATAAAGTAAAGCATTACAGGGCGATTGCATTGCATACAATAAAGCGACAACCATATGGCTCCAGCCAGTTGCCGATAACTCGGTTACAAAACATGATCATATCATACAATAAAATATAGCATCATGCCTTGACCATATCACATCACAACATGCCCTGCAAAAACAAGTTAGACGTCCTCTACTTTGTTGTTGCAAGTTTTATGTGGCTGCTACGGGCTGAGCCAGAACCGGTCTTAGCCACACATCAAAACCACAATGATAGTTCGTCAAGTTAGTGTTGTTTTAACCTTCTCAAGGACCGGGCGTAGCCACACTCGGCTCAACTAAAGTTGGAGAAACTGACACCCGCCAGCCACCCATGTGCAAAGCACGTCGATAGAACCAGTCTCGCGTCAGCGTACGCGTAATGTCGGTCCGGGCCGCTTCATCCAACAATACCGCCGAACCAAAGTATGACATGCTGGTAAGTAGTATGACTTGTATCGCCCACAACTCACTTGTGTTCTACTTGTGCATATAACATCAACGCATAAAACCTGGCTCGGATGCCACTTTGGGGAACGTAGTAATTTCAAAATTTTCCTACGCACATGCAAGATCATGGTGATGCATAGCAATGAGAGGGGAGAGTGTGTCCACATACCCTCGTAGACCAAAAGAGGAAGCGTTAGCACAACATGGTTGATGTAGTCGTACGTCTTCATGATATGACCGATCAAGCACCGAACATACGACACCTCTGAGTTCTGCACAAATTCAACTCGATGACGTGCCTCGAACTCCGATCCAACCGAGCTTTGAGGGAGACTTCCGTCAGCATGATGGCGTGGTGACGATGATGATGTTCTACCAACGCAGGGCTTCGCCTAGGCACCGCTACGATATGACCGAGGTGGATTATGGTGGAGGGGGGCATCGCACACGGCTAAAAGATCCAAGAGATCAATTGTTGTGTCTATGGGGTGCCCCCTCCTCCGTATATAAAGGGGGAGGAGGAGGGGGCCGGCCAAGGGGAGGAGGCGCAACCAGGGGGGCAATCCTACTCCAAGTAGGTTTGGCCCTCTTTCCTATTCCAACTAGGAGAAGGGGGATGGAGGAGGTGGAGAGAAGGAAGGAGAAGAGGGCGGCCGCCCCCTTCCCTTTCCCAATTCGGATTGGGCCAAGGGGGGCCGCGCGCCACCTCCTGCCGCCTCTCCTCTTCCACTACTTGGGCCCACGAGGCCCAATATCCCCCGGGGGGTTCCGGTTACCCCCCGGTACTCCGGTATATATCCGATAACTCCCGGAACCATTCCGGTGTCCGAATAGAGTCGTCCAATATATCTATCTTCATGTCTCGACCATTTCGAGACTCCTCGTAATGTCCGTGATCACATCTGGGACTCTGAACTACCTTCGGTACATCAAAACACCTAAACTCATAATATAACCGTCATCGAACTTTAAGCGCGCGGACCCTACTGGTTCGAGAACTATGTAGACATGACCGAGACACCTCTCCGGTCAATAACCAATAGCAGAACCTGGATGCTCATATTGGCTGCTACATATTCTATGAAGATCTTTATCGTTCAAACCGAATAACAACATATGTTGTTCCCTTTGTCATCGGTATGTTACTTGCCCGAGATTCGATCGTCAGTATCTCAATACCTAGTTCAATCTCGTTACCGGCAGGTCTCTTTACTCGTTCCGTAATACATCATCCCGCAACTAACTCATTAGTTACTATGCTTGCAAGGCTTGAGTGATCTGTATTACCGAGTGGACCCAGAGATACCTCTCTGACAATCAGAGTGACAAATCCTAATCTTGAAATACGCCAACCCAACAAGTACCTTTGGAGACAGCTGTAGAGCACCTTTATAATCACCCAGTTATGTTGTGACGTTTGGTAGCACACAAAGTGTTCCTCCGGTAAATGGGAGTTGCATAATCTCATAGTCACAGGGACATGTAGAACTCATGAAGAAAGCAATAGCAACAAACTAATGATACAGCGCTAAGCTAACGGAATGGGTCAAGTCAATCACATCATTCTCCTAATGATGTGATCCCATTAATCAAATGACAACTCTTTGTCTATGGTTAGGAAACATAACCATCTTTGATTCAACAAGCTAGTCAAGTAGAGGCATACTAGTGACACTCTGTTTTGTCTATGTATTCACACATGTGTCATGTTTCTGGTTAATACAATTCTAGCATGAATAATAAACATTTATCATGATTTAAGGAAATATAAATAACAACTTTATTATTGCCTCTAGGGAATATTTCCTTCATGCCGGCCTCGTCATCATTGGGGCGGGCGCGGAGGAGGTCTGCCACAAGGGGAAAAGTCTCCCCTTCCCCCTCCAGGGTCGCCTCCGAGTCAGGCCTCTCCTCCTCGCCGGAATCACCAGAACACACCAGTACTGGGGCCGCCACCTCCGTGGCCTCAGAAGGCGCTGGAGGCACGAGCCCGCGCCAATCAAAGACATGCATGGCGGCGGCTATCTTTGCCCCATCTGGGTGGCGGTGCAGTGGAAGATGGGAGTCTGGCGGGTACCCCAGATTGTCCCCGGCCAGAAGATGGATGGCCGCGCCCAGCTCCTCTGTAAACAAGGCATCCAGGCGCAGACGGAGGTCGTCTCCCTCATACCCAAGCTTCCACAGGGGGCGTAAGCGCGCTTGGAGAGGGGCTATGTGCTGCGCCAGGAACTCCTTCATGAGGATGGCACCCATCAGCTTCTCTGCCCTCGAGTCGTCCGGCTTCAGGTCGGCGGTCATCTTCTCCAGCACATGCTTTGCCCGGGGGTCAGTGAGCTTTGTGTGCAGCCACCTCTCGTGAGGCGAGGGCATCTCCATCGGCAGCACCAACCGAGGGTGGACGCACTTCGCGTCCATCAGGACCCACTTTCTCCTGAAGCCCTCGGCCTTCTTCCCGGCCTTTGAGATTGCATTGGTCCCGTTGGCCGCAACGAAGTTGGCGCACCCTAAGCAATGGCCCTCCTTGAGCCGGACGTAGAAGAAGTGGCGAAGCAATGCCACAGATGGCATCACCCCCACAAATGCCTCACAATAAAAGGTGAAAATCGACAGGAGGAGAACGGAGTTGGGATGGAGATGAAGGGCATGCAGCTTGTAGTTGTTGAGGACGGCGTAGAAGAAGTCAAAGAATGGGGGGACCAGTCCCGCGACAACACTATTCATGAAGAAGGGGTAGAAGGTACTGCCTGAGGGCTCCGCCTCGGCGGGGCTAGCCCGAAGCATGGTCTTTCCCCCCTTGTTGGTGTTGTCCGCCGTCATGAGGAGCGTGGCGGCGAGGTTCTTCTCCGAGATGCTAGGCGCACTCAAGGCCGGCTCGTACCAGGAAGGCGAGTCTGCGGCCTTCGCCTTGTCGGACGCCATTGACTGTGGGCTTGGAGAGGGGTTTGTGTGGATCTGGAGTCTCTCAGGGAGAGAAAGAGAAAGGGGATTTGGAGCAAGGCGAAGGAAGGCAATGAAGGCTCTGCGGCGCGCTCCAGCCTTTTGTCAGTCGAGGACAGTTGTGGAGGCAGCGTGGGGAAGCGGAGACACCCACGTCCTGTCAATCGCCACGCGTCAATCAAGGCCACAGGCGGTTGGGGCATGCGGCGCTCCGCACTTGCCTTTTGGTTTTGCCTCGATGCCAAGTCCGAGCGCGCCTTAGGCCCAGGGGCTACTGTCGGTGTCCTGGGAACGGGGGTACCTAGACTTGCCTACCTGCGGCCCAGGGCGTGGCTCCACCAATGGCTTGGCATGGCCCATCTTCATCAGCAACCAGTCAAGACCCTCGCGAGGGGCCAAGCCTCGTGAGGCGGACGACACTAAGACCTCCCAGGGGCGGCCTCGCTAGGATGGCTCCTGAGGAGTGGAGATATCTATGCACGGGGCACCTCGCGAGGTCCGCGTGACTTGAGCCATGACGACCGAAGCCAGGCGGGCACCAGCGGGCACAGAGTGCCAGTTTCCTATTTTGTGCTGAGGAAGCAGGTGCAGGCGAGGAGTCCTGAGGCATTAGGCAAAGGTTTCCATATCGGTGCAACAAGACCAAGACCAGTAGGATGGCAGGACAGAGGTCACCGTGGAGCCCACGGCGGCATCACCACTAGAGCCTTTGGCAGGCGAAGACCACCTTTTGTCGGGATAACTTGTACTAGTTGTCTCCCTTCAAAATTGGTCGTTGTGGGATCCCTTCCCGCCTAACATTTGGGAAGAGGACCAGGGCCTCTATAAATAGGGCTAGCCACCACCGTAGTGAAGGATCGGCTCATCTTGGATCGGATTCACACCAGCAAGGCCATCTCACTAGCTCATCAAGCTCAAGAACACCTCTCCTTAGGAGGCTGTTCATCCATTGTACTGATTCATCCTTAGCCCATGGGGCAATCCACCACACCACACTGGAGTAGGGTATTACACCACAACGGTGGCCCGAACCAGTATAAACGCTCGTGTCTCTTGTTCCTTGGGTTCGGCGAGCTAGGCCTTGAGATCGTCGCAAGAGCGAGCTAGGGAGAGATCTTCGTGCGCACCCCAGAGTTCAAACCTCAAGGGTTTGCCGAAACACAAAATCTGAGAGCGGCAGTTGCCCGTCGCTCTTCCTCATGCGTCTCGCATGCGGGGGCTGGGCAGGTGTGCGCGTGCTCGTCGGGCCCGCCCCGCACCACAAACACACTTCACCATAGCCCTGTCCCCCCAGGGCCTTGGCTTTTTCCATCCTCGTGAGACACTCTTGAACGAGCTTGTGGACATGCGCCTCCCCTTTAGTCTGTGCACCCCAGGCAACGCGATGTCGTGCACTAGGCCGCAACTAGCTCATGCATGAGGGCTCGGACAAGGAAGAGCAAGGTGCCCCGCCAAGCTTTATAACAACTCTGCAGCTTTACGATGCCTCCCGAGGCTAACGGCTCCTAAAGTTAGCAGCAAGGGGGCTTCACCAGATGCCAAGAGGCGCACCCTCGTGAGACAGGAAACTACCACTAGCGTATCAAGCTAATTCATCCTACCTCACTCACTCGAAATATAGGGTATTGCGGCATAACACCAAAATAATAAGCATAGCATAGTGGCACAAGTGCCATTGTTCCCAGCAGGGCCTTCTACTTTTCTCAAAATGCAAGAGAAAGGAAAGGCTAAACAAAAGTGGCCCGCGCGACCACAACAGCTCCCAAGGCCGGGCTCTGGAGGCCTCCAAGGCTCAGCCCAAGACTTCTTCCCGCTTCACCGGAGCGTGGCGACGAGGCGATCCGCCACCTTCCTCGAAGTGAGCCCAGCGACATGGCGGCTGGTCGTAGCCGCCGCTTCTTGTGCTCTCGCCGGAGGAGGAGCTGCCGCTGCTGAACAAGCCACGGCCGTCGCCAAGGGAAAGCTCACCCTCAGCGTCGCCACGGTTGTCGTCAAGGCCAAGCTCATCGTCATTGCCGCCATCTTTGGGGCAGTACCCTGCGCGACGGCCGTCTTCCCCAAACACCCTCACATAGAGGGTCGTGACGTCATCGTACTTGAAGTGGAGGGTGCACCTCCCGCCCAGGCCGCGCACGGGTAAACGCCTGCCAGCCGTGGGCTAGGGACACGTTCCCACTGGCGGAAAATTCGAACCCGACCCATCAAGCCTTGCTGCGGCAGCTGTCAGCCTGTAGCCAGAGGCCGTCAAGGCCCACGACCGACAGCTCGCCCGTGAAGAAGCATGGAGCAGGAGCCAGGTGCCTGTTGGCTTCTCCGACCACACGACGAACTTCGGGAGCACCTCGGCTGAGTGGAAGCGCGACCGAGCAGGCCGGGCAACCATGGCACGCCTCCCCTCATCGCAGGGGCTGCCTCACCCTTGGCGGCTCCTGCCTCGAGAAGAAATGCTGCCATGGCCGACCAAGGCGCGCCCGCGCCCCCGAGGAGCCACCGCGGGAGTCGCGACGTGCTTGCGGGGGCGGTCTCGCCCTTTCTTGGGAGGTGGCGAGCCGCGTCCCTCCCTGGGGGCCTTCCCCTTCTCAGCGGCGGAGAACTTCCTCGTCGGCGCCATGAGGACTACAGCGAGGCGGCAAGGCAGAGAGGAAAAATAAGAAGTAGGCGGCGAGAAGATGGAGATGAGCAAAGGGGCTCTACCTGTCTCTTCATTTATAGCCAAGGGAGGCCGACTGCCGGCCTCCACGATCCCACACAATGATGGTTTCTCGGCATGCAACATGGTCTCGTCAAGTCGAGCGGTTGCCCAGGCAGCATGGGGAAGCGAAGGCGCCCAGGTCCCATCAATCGCCATGCGTCGACCAAAGCCGCGGGCGGTTAGGGCCTGCGGTGCTCTGCACTTGCCCTTTGGCTTCGCCTCAAAGCCAAGTTCGAGCGTGCCTTAGGCCCGGGGGCTACTGTCGGCATTCTGGGAACGGGGGTACCCAGACTTGCCTTCGTGTGTCCCACAGCGTGGCTCTGTCAACGGCCCGGTACGGCCCAGCTTCAAAATCGACAACTCAACACCCTCGCGAGGGGCCAAGCCTCGCGAGGAGGAGGACACCAAGACCTCACTGGGGGCGGCCTCCCCAGGCTGGCTCCCGAGTAGCGGAGATATCAATGCAAGGTGCACCTCGCGAGGTTTGATGACATGAGCCATGACAACCAAGGACAGGCGGGCGCCAGCGGGCACAGTGTACCAATTTCCTGTTTCGTGCTAAGGAGGCAAGCACAGGCGCCGAGTCCCGAGGATTCAGCTAAAGGTTTCCATTCTGGTGCAACAAGACCAAGACCGCCAGGACCACAAGACGGAGGTCATCGTGGCTCCCACCATGGCATCATAGCCAGGAGCTTTTGCAGGAGAAGACTACTTTTGTCAGGATAGCATGTACTAGTTGTCTCCCTTCAAATTTAGCCGTTGTGGGATCCCTTTCCGCCTTCCATTTGAGAAGAGGACGAAGGCCACTATAAATAGGACTTAGCCACCACCATAGAGGGGATGAAGGATTGAGTTCATCCTCTCACCCACCAGCTCATCGAGCACAAGAACACCTCTCCTCCTGAGGCTGTTCTTCGCTGTACTAGTTCATACTCAACCCTCGAGGCCAATCCACCACAAAGCAGGAGTAGGGTTTTACACCGCAAGGTGGCCCGAACCTGGGTAAACTGCCATGCCTCTTGTCCATTAGGTTCATCGAGCTAGGCCATGGGATCGGTGGGCAGGCAGATTGGGGAGGATGAGTTCTTTGCATGCACCCTAGAGTTCAAACCTCTCAAGGGTCTGTAGAACCACGAATCTGACAATGACATAGATTGTCTAGTGGGTGATTTCGACTATATCAGATGCCCTAAAAGTAGGAATAGACATGGGGAAAATTTGTAACATATGATGAACTTCATTGCCTCTGTCGGCGTTCTGGGAACGGGGGTCCCCAGACTTGCCTGCCTGCGGCCCACAGCGTGGCTCTGCGAGCGGGTCCGTGCGGCCCATCTTTACCAGCAAGGACTCAAGACCCTCGCGAGGGGCCAAGCCTCGCGAGGCGGATGACACAAGACCTCCTCCGGAGCGGCCTCACCACGCTGGCTAGCAAGGGGCGGAGGGTTCAAGGCCAGGCAAACCTCATGAGGTTCTAGTGACGTGAGCCATGACGACCAAGGCCAGGTGGGCGCCAATGCGCACCGTGTCCTTGTTACCTCTTTGGTGCTAAGGAAGCAGGCACAGGCGCGGAGTACCAAGGCGTCGAGCAAAGGTTCCCATATCTATGCAACGAGAACAAGACCAGAAGGACGGCAAGACGGAGGTCGCCGTGGAGGCCAAATGGCGTCACCACCAGAGCCTTTGACAGGCGGACACCACTTTTGTCAGGATAAGCTGTACTAGATGTCCCCTTTCAAATTGGCCATTGTTGGCTCCCTTCCCGCTCAATATTTGGGGAGAGGATCAGGGCCTCTATCAATAGGACTAGTCACCACCATAACTAGGGGGATCGGACAGGTCGAGAGAGACCAAAACAACCACAAGTTCATGGAGCACAAGAACACCTCTCCTCAGGAGGCTGTTCTTCCCCTTGTACTGTTCATCCTCAGCCCAAGAGGCAATCCACCACACCACACTGGAGTAGGGTATTACACGACAACGGTGGCCCGAACCAGTATAAATCTTGTGTCCTTTGTGTTGCAAGTTCGTCGAGTTAGCCTGTAAGATCTTAGCAAAGCTAGGACGTGGATCGGTAGGGGGAGATCTTTGCGTGCACCCCAGTGTTCGAACATTGAGGGTTTTGCCAGAACCCATGATCCGACATTTGGCGTGCCAGGTAGGGGTGCGCCGAAGCTTCCCTTTTGTTGCTCTTCATCCCGTTGCTCCATCGCCTCCATGGCGGACGCTCGCCACGCTCGCACTGAGCGTCGGGCTGCCCTCGCTGCCTGCATTGCTCAGACGGCTCCCGTCGGTAGGCCACCCCACCATTCCCAATCGCCTACCGCCAACGCCGCCACCGGCCCGGCGGGGAACGAGCAGCAAGCATCCTCGCCGCACCCCTCCGTGCGGTAGGACGGCCGCACCGTCACTCCATCGCTGACCCCGGCCAGCTCGTCATCC
The DNA here is from genome assembly GCF_018294505.1 of Triticum aestivum. Classification (NCBI taxonomy): domain Eukaryota; kingdom Viridiplantae; phylum Streptophyta; class Magnoliopsida; order Poales; family Poaceae; genus Triticum; species Triticum aestivum. Next base: position 386,573,196 of record NC_057806.1, on the reverse strand, counting down.
CATGCTCGTCGCGCTCCCAGGCCGCTCTGTGCATGGTGCGAGAGCTCCTACGATGTCGCTCCATCGACGACCTCTACGAGGACTGGCTCGACCACGTCGCCGAGCTTGTCAGCGCTGCAGGGGGCTCCGCCGCGCCATCCCTCTCGCCGCCTCGCCCTCCGCCATCCGCGGGCGGTGTGGCCCATAGAGCGCCTCCACCACCTCGGCCCCAAGACAGAATCTTGGCGCCCAGGCGCGCGGCCCCACGGCGCAACCTGCCGCGTCCAGCGCCCACGCAAGAAGAAAGAAACTACCAAGATCGTGTGCCGCATGCGGCAGCGGTGCGTGGACCTCATCAAGGACAAGTTCTCCACCAGCGCAGAGTCCAGGTGACCACGGCAGGATGTCGCGCCTTCACCCTTGAGATGCGTAGCATCGCTTGGCAGGGCAAGTTCAAGCCGGATCTGCCTCCTCGCCATGACAGCACCCCCGACCCCGAGGAGTTCCTACAGCTCTACAAGCTGAGCATCGAGGCGGCCAACGGTGACGAGAAAGTCATGGCAAACTGGTTTCCCATGGCTCTCAAGGGTGGTGCCCGCTCCTGGCTCCTGAACCTGCCTCCAGGCTCGATCTCCTCCTAGAACGAGATGCGCGACCATTTCGTCACCAACTTCCAGGGCACTCGCGACCACCCACCGGCTGCGGGTGACCTACGCCGTGCCAAGCAACAACCAGGAGAGACCCTCCATAAGTACATCCAGCGCTTCAACAACGTTCGTCTCAAGATCCCCAAGGTGATGGACGAGGCCATCATCTCCGCGTTCTCCGATGGCGTCCGCGATGTCAAGATGAAGGAGGAGCTCGCCATCCACGAGGAGCTGTGCACGTCTCTGGAGCTGTTCAACCTGGCGATCAAGTGCGCAAGAGCTGAGGAGGAGCACCTCTCCCTCCTCGAGCTCCCGGCTGTGGACCCGAAGGAGAAGAAAGCCAAGGCCAAAGACGTGAAGCGTAAGGGAGCAGCCGTGCTCGCGGCGGAGTCGGACACAAAGCGCGGCAGGGACCTGCCCGAGTCATCCAAGAGCAGTCGACCATTCTGCGCCTTACATAACCTGCATTGCCACAACACCTGCGGTTGTCAAGAGCTTAGAGCCATTCAAGAAGGACGCTTCCGTCGACGCCCCGAGCGCAATGACCAGGGCTACGGCCGAGGAGGAGGAGGACATGGTGGCGGACGCTGGGATTACCGTGGCCCGTGCTAGGAGTGGCGCGACCGGCCTCGTGAGGACCCGTGGCAGGATCAGCCTCGCGGGGGAGACTAGAGGGATTAGCCTCATGAGGATCGTCCTTAGGGCAACGCCGGTCTCCCTCCACTACCGCCACCACCAAGAAGGAACGATGACCACCACCAAGACGAGGGGGCTGGGGGCTTCTAGAAGCCGCGTGCTATCGCCTGCATCTTGGGCGGAGCTCAAGCCCCAGCCTCACAGCGTATCTTCAAGTAGTTTGCTCACGAGGTGAACACAGTCCTCCCCAAGCTCGAGGCCACGCGCCCGCTCAGGTGGTCCAAGTGCGCCATTACCTTCAGCTCAGCAGATCAGCTCAAGTGTGCGGCCACCGCCGGTGTCCTCCCGATGCTTTGTTCACCTGTGATCAGCTACGTGCAAGTCACCAAGACCCTCATCGACGGCGGCGCAGGGCTCAACGTCCTGTCCGTCGAGATGTTCGACAACCTTCAAGTGCCATACGATCAGCTTCAGCCCACCAAGCCTTTCTCAGGAGTAACCGACGGCTCCACCACGCCGATTGGTCAGGTCTGCCTCCCAGTCACATTCGGGCAACACAACAACTACCGCACCGAGCTCATCGACTTCGACGTCGCCCACATCCGTCTGCCATACAATGCCATGCTCGGGTATCCATCCCTGGCCAAGTTCATGGCCGTAACGCACCACGGCTATAATGTCCTTAGGATTCCAGGAAGCGGCGGGATCATCATAGTCCCCTGCAAAGAAAGAGATGCGGTGTGCTCCTTCGAGCGCACCTTCGAAACAGTGTCAATCGAAGACCCCAGCAACAATGCAGCTCGGTACCCTCCTAAGGTCGTCCCCAAGAAGAAGAAGCAGCAACTCCGTGCCGGACCTTAGGAGGGCAGCACCGAAAGTGGCACCTCGTCAGGATCAGCGCCTGCACCTGGGGGGTCTCCCTCTATTGCATAGGAAGGCGCACCCAACGCCCTCCTCGGGCAGGGCTCGGGGGCTCTCTTCTGGAGGGCCTCAGACCTCGTCAACATCATGAGGGAGACGCTCAGGCACCACTTGGAGGCGTGTTTTGCGGTATGTCTCCCTCAGGAGGACACTAGGCAAGGAGCGTCCGGCGCTCAGGAGTTCATCACCAAGGTATCTCAGGAGCTTCAGGAAGCAAGAGCAATATGCAGCGACCGCCGCCCACCTGGCGCTGCTCCCCACCCAGGCGAGGGTGGTGAGCTGCGCATCTGCATCGACATCCCGGGGCTCAACCAAGCCGCATCTCAGGAGCGCTTCTGGCCTTCACGTGTTGGGCGCTGCGAAGGTCCACCTCATAGCTACGTTCGTATGCCATTGGGCCTGCCGAGCATGGCTGCTGCCTTCCAGCGCAACCTGCGGAGCATCATGGCAGGTCAGGAGGCCAGGCACCACGCAGTCCTGGCGGAGATGGTGACGGTCCTCAAGGATCCGCCTGGACCCCCAGAGCCTCCCGCGGCTCAGGGCCCCGACGGCTCGTGAGGAGCAACCCCTTCGCCGCGTACCTTCAGCTGCCTCAACACCCCTTCACCAACGGATCTAGGTGACATTTTCCAAGTTTATTTAGCTGGGAGCACCCCCGGGGCTGCATCATTCCCAGGCCACGTGGGTCCGTCCCTTTGGCATGTATCCTTTCTTGCTTATGTCTTTAGCTTACCCTGCTGGGGGCGCCCCTCGGGCTGCATCGTCCCCAAGCCGCTCGGGCCTGACCCAGTGGCACGTATCGTTCATACATTTACCTGAGCTAGGTTTGCCTTCCATGCTTAATCTATCTATGACTATCACCTGCTTGAGTGTCGCCCATTGCTGGAGCCGCGTGCCGGTCGTCTTTCTTCAGGACCCTTCGCGTGAGAGGGTTAGGCACGGCGTCTGTGCTCGGGCCCGTCCCTGCAGCGCTGATAAATCCAACGGGTGAGCTTTGTCTGGCGGGCCGGCCCCATTCACGTCACCTCCTGGGGCCGTTGGTGCTTGTCTTGCCCACGTGATAACCTCAGGAGATTCATTCGGCGTAGGTTGTCTGACCACCTCGCAGGACCAAGACAGCGAACAAGAATCAAGACAAGGCACAACCTGACTTGAGGTAGGGCCTCGTGAGTCCTGCTGAGGGAGTCCTGGATTAGGGGGTCTCCGGACAGCCGGACTATATCCTTTGGCCGGACTGTTGGACTATGAAGATACGAGATTGAAGACTTCGTCCCGTGTCCGGATGGGACTCTACTTGGCGTGGAAGGCAAGCTAGGCAATACGGATATGGATATCTTCTCCTTTGTAACCGACCTTGTGTAACCCTAGCCCCCTCCCGTGTCTATATAAACCGGAGGGTTTTAGTCCGTAGGACAACATACAATCATACCATAGGCTAGCTTCTAGGGTATAGCCTCTCCGATCTCGTGGTAGATCAACTCTTGTACTACTCATATTATCAAGAATAATCAAGCAAGACGTAGGGTTTTACCTCCATTAAGAGGGCCCGAACCTAGGTAAAACATCATGTCCCCTGCCTCCTGTTACCATCCGCTTTAGACACACAGTTCGGGACCCCCTACCCGAGATACGCCGGTTTTGACACCGACATTGGTGCCTTCATTGAGAGTTCCTCTGTGTCGTCACCGTTAGGCTTGATGACTCCTTCGATCATCGATAGCGATGCAGTCCAGGGTGAGACTTTTCTCCCCGGACAGATCTTTGTATTCGGCGGCTTCGCACTGCGGGCCAACTCGCTTGACCATCTGGAGCAGATCGAGAGTTACGCCCCTGGCCACCAGGTCAGGTTTGGAGCTTAAACTACATGACCGACATCCGCGGAGACTTGATCTTCGATGGATTCGAGCCCCTGCCGAGTGCGCCGCACGGTCACGATGAGCATGATTTAGCTCTACCATCGGACAGTGTTCAGGAGACCGCAACGGCAACCGCTCCGCCCCTCAATTCGGAGCCAATTGCGCCATCCATGGACAGGTGGATAGACCCCTCCATGGAGGCCATATTCTCAGTGGCGATCGAGCCGAGGATCGACCTTACCCTTCACGGGAGCCGTGACGCCGAACTACCAGATTCTTCCCCGGCCACGGACTCCGAACCGCCTGCGCCCGTGCCTGTCAAATCCGACTGGGCGCCGATCATGGAGTTCACCTCCGTGGATATCTTTCAGCACTCGCCTTTCGGCGACATACTGAACTCATTAAGGTCTCTCTCCCTATCAGGAGAGTCCTGGCCGAACTATGTTCGGCAAGATTGGGATGCGGATGGCGAAGAAATTCGCCGCCCACCCACCACCCACTTAGTAGCCATTGTCAACAATTTGACCGACACGCTCAACTTTGACTCCGAAGACATCGACGGTATGGACGACGATGCGGGAGACAAAGAGGAACCACTGCCCACAGGGCACTGGACAGCAACTTCATCATATGATGTATACATGGTGGACACACCCAAAGAAAACGACGACGAGGAATGGAAGGACGCAGTGAAGGGTTGTTCCCTCGAGAAGCAGTCAAAGCGGCGGCATAAGCGCCGCTCCAAATCCCGCCTCGGCAAAAACAATGATCATATAGACCCGGCGATAGAGCAGGGTGAACCATCGCCCGACCACGGCAACACGGAGAATCAAACCGAACAACCCGACTCCGTCGAAGATAACAGTCTGAACGACATCACACCGTACAGGCGCCCGGACCAACAGAATGCCCATCAATGGCTTGTTGGCACTGCGAGGAGTTTGAAAAAGCAGAAGCAAAGGCTCATGGCTGCACAAGACACACTCAGAATCAGATGGAGTGAAGTACTCAACACTGCAGCGAAGTACGGCGGTAATCGCCACACCAAGAGCTACCCGACGCGAAAGTTGCTACCTGAATTCGATGAGGACGCCTTAGATCCCCTGCAATTAAAAAACAAAATGGCCATCCGGTCGGATAGACGACCTCGTGGCCAACATAAAGCGGCAAACGATGCCGCACATAAGCCAGTACGCGATCCACGCGAGGGCTCGCATCAAAAGGACGGCGCAACCAGATCCATATACGGGCCACGCAAGCGCGCTCCAGCATGCAATACAACACAACAAACATTCGAACACCACGGTCCACCCAAATACAGGGGTGCCACACACCCCCTATGTTTCACCGATGAGGTGCTGGACCATGAATTTCTAGAGGGATTCAAACCCGTAAACATAGAGCCGTACGACGGAACGACAGACCCTGGGGTCTGGATTGAGGACTACATCCTCCATACCCACATGGCTCGAGGAGACGATCCCCACGCCATCAGGTACTTACCCCTCAAGCTCAAAGGGCCAGCTCAGCACTGGCTTAAAAGCCTCCCTGAAACCTCATTGGAAGCTGGGAAGAGCTTGAGGACGCTTTTCGGGCAAATTTTCAAGGGAACTATGTCCGACCACCGGATGCAGACGATTTAAGTCATATAACTCAACAGCCCGGAGAGTCAGCCCGAAAGCTTTGGAACAGGTTCCTCACTAAAAAGAACCAAATAGTCGACTGTCCGGACGCTGAAGCCTTAGCAGCTTTTCAAGCATAGCGTTCGAGACGAATGGCTTGCCAGACACCTCGGCCAAGAAAAGCCGAGAACAATGGCAGCATTAACAATCCTCATGACCCGCTTTTGCGCGGGCGAGGACAGCTGGTTAGCCCGATGCAGCACCAGCGACCCAAGTACATCCGAAGTTAGGGACGGAAACGAGAAATCACGACGCAGCAAAAATAAGCACCGAAATAAGAAGACAGTCCGAAGAGCATGGCGGTAAACACCGGATTCAGAAGCTCTCGGCCAGGTCAGCAAAAGCTGCCCTCCAAAGGCAATAGAGATGAACTGTCCAGCCTAAACAAGATTCTGGACCAAATATGTCAGATCCATAGCACCCCCGATAAACTTGCAAATCATACCCATAGAGAATGTTGGATCTTCAAGTAGTCCGGCAAGCTCAACGCCGAACATAAGGGGCAGGATACACCAAGCGAAGACGAGGACGAGCCTCGCAAGCAAAGCACTGGGGAACAGAAGAAATTCCCACTAGAAGTCAAAACAGTAAACGTGTTACACATGACAAAGGGGAGAAACAAAGCGGCACTCCTAGAGAGACATGCCCCAAGGCCTATCACCGCAGAGTTCTGCCACGGGTCGTCCCAACCGATCACCTTCGACCATCGGGATTACTCGGCAAGTATCCGGCGTGCAGGATGGGCTGCCTTGGTATTAGATCCAATAATTGACGGATATCACTTCACACGAGTCTTGATGGACGGCGGCAGCAGTTTAAACCTGATATATCAAGACACAGTCCACAAAATGAGGATAGACCCAACAAAAATTAGCCGCAGCAATACTACCTTTAAAGGAGTAACGCCAGGCCCAGAGGCCCATTGCTCGCGCTCCCTGTTACTAGAGGTTATATTCGGCTTTCCCGATAACTTCCGCAGCGAAAATTTAACATTCCACATCGCTCCGTTCCAAAGTGGTTATGAAGCACTACTCGGACGTGAAGCTTTCGCTCACTTTAACAGAATACTGCATTACGCTTCTCTCATGCTTAAGATGCCCGGTCCACGTGGCATCATTACAGTAAATGGAAATATCGAGCGCTCCTTGCGCGCGGAAGACCGTGCGGCTGCCTTGGCAGCCGCACACTAAACGACCTCACCAACTAATGCATCTGCCAGGTCGTTAAGACCACGGACGCGGTTAGACGAGTCCGGCGCAGCTATATGTACTTGATACAGGTTTGATGGCTATACCCCTATTACAATACAAGGGGCTCAACATGCGCAATCAAGTGGCAATTAGGCTCAACTTTACTCATCTTGAATTGTATATAGTTTATTTAGTATAACCTACCTTTTTGCATGACAACTTTTCAACTAAGTTCCTCTGTTTTACAGATGACCATCGTGCTACACCCATCCAGGACACGACACAACGGAGACACATGCGCAGACATGCAGCAGGGACCCATTCCAAGGATTCTTTTTAGATTAAGACCCTGCGTAAACCTTTTTTACTTTCTCTTGTTGATACACATCCCTCGGATTCTCAGTACAATTGAGAAGGATGCTGACGTATTGGCATGTGGCCACGTCAGAATATTGCACGTACCTGGACACCAGGGGCTTATTACAAAGGGCACTGTTTAGGCCCGGTTTACATCATAAAGACCGAATACCTTAGGGAGTGTTCGGTGTCGCGAGTTTAGCCTTATATGCATCAGCTCCGAATCATGTCTTTGGTCAAATGTTGGGTTTGCCCGGCTCCTGTGTTTTGCTGCCTTACGTTCCGCTCTATCGGCTAAGGCGGCACCAGGAGAACTACTGCGATTGTGCCCTGGTTCATCCGGACGAGCACCTCACTAGAGAAAGCCGAAAACTGACTGTCATGATATAGTGTGAGACTGGTCAACCACTCGATGACCTAGCAGAATCTTCGAGATTCCTCCGCCTTAACGAAGGGCCATTTCTCGGCCAGGCATGTACGCGCCCTGAATCCGGATGAGCGCGGAGCCACCAGGGGCTATATAGTAGCCCCACTGTCAAACACCTCTGGCTAAGTGAAAGTGTTAAAGCATTATAGTCCGGTTGCCTAGTTCGCTGCGCTATCACCTCCTTAATGGACCAAGACGTTGGATCAAGTGTGAACATGCGTCTTCTGCGAACACCCCCGCATTATATGCGTGGGGGTTGAAGCCGACGACAGCCATCTTTCAGGTTATATACATATATACATAAACAGCCGCACAGGAGGCACCATAGTACTTTTGGGCAAAAGTATAAATACAGCCTTGATAAATTCAATAAAACATTGTTTTTACAATGGGAATACATGTCACTCAAACATAATATTCTTCGAGCACCGAGCCTCTATCGAACGAGCGCCTTCAAGAACTTCTTCAAAGTAGTACTTGGCAGCCACTCGGCCTATAGCCGAACCTTGTGACGCAACAGTGGTGGCATCCGTCTCCGCCCAGTATGTTTTAACACGGGCAAGGGCCATCCGAGCACCTTCTATGCATGCTGATCTCTTTACAGCATCGATGCGTGGCACAGCGCCAAGGAATTGTTGCACTAAGCTAAAGTAGCTATTCGGCCTTGGCCCTCCTGGCCACAAATGATCCACACCAGAGCTCATGGCCAGTCCGGATAATCTATGGAGCTCGACCCAACCGGTCAATCGCTCATCTAGCAACAGCAGACGGACTGGAGCGTGAAACTGTGACCAGAACAGCTTCTCCACTTCAGGACCTTCTTGATCCTTGAAGTACCCGGTCGCATCCGCAGCACTTGCAGCCAAATCCATGTACGCGTCCGCAGAACTCCATAGCCGGTCCAGAGGAGCATACTTCGAATCTCTGAACTTAGTCCGCAACAAGAAGGGCTTTCCAGACATGATATCTGCAGCTTGATTCAGCTCCTCCTTCGTCACTCTAATTTTGGAGCGGGCTTCCTTGGCAGCTACCCGGGCCTTCTCCAGGTCCGTCGCCTTCGCCCGGTTCTCCTCTTCAAGAAGCCGGTAACGGTCAGCAGCATCTTTTAACTCCATGGCCATCTTGGGAATTTTTTCTTTGCTCCCGCAATGTGCGGCCTGTTCGTCCCTTAACTCTTCGGCCGCCTTTAAAGCGACCGCATTGCTACTCCTTGCCTGCTCCTTGCCTTGGGCAAGCTTTGCCTGAAGGGTCTCCACGGTGGCAGCTCCATCTGCAGTCACAACATATTAAAGATACTGGCATCATGCTACTCTTATTATGTGACGATCACAAGGAAAAATCACTCACCCTGTGCCTCATCAAGCCGCTTGTTGACAAGCACGACATTGGCATCTGCCGCATCTAGCTGCCGCTTTAGTTAGGCAAACCCATCAGTCCGGCTAGCCACCGGAGCTTCAAGCACCTGCGCATACAGGCGGTCTGGTTATTACCTGGGACTATGATCCTCTGTTTGTCGCCGTTCTTGACGACAACCAGAGTCTCAGGGGCTACTATTTGCAGGGGCATACCTAACGTATGCGGTACTATTAAAGGTATACATTATTTTACGTACCTCAAAGCCTTTCAGCAGACTCATAAAAGCTTCGTGCAAACCGCTTTCGGTGGATGAAATCCTTTCAATTACCGTACCCATTAGTATACGATGCGCTTCCGAGACAACAACTTTCCCCATAAGATCCTTCAGCGCGTCCGACCACACACAGTACGGACCCTTGTTGTCGCTCTCCTCAGGAGCCGGATACTAGGGATGTCGGACAGCCAAAGGGTTATCCTTTGGCGATATTGGATCTGGAGATACCCTTCGCGACGAGACTTCAAGGTCGCTCGCTTCTTGAGTTGGGGGGGGGCGTTTCGCTCTCCATCATCTCCGGAAGGAGATCCCCCGAAGATGAACTCTGTCGAGAAGGGTTGTGATCCGGGCTACAATTTACAAGCATCGGTTATTGTCTTCGGAAGTAAGGTAGGGTATCTTCACTATTAAGTACTTTTTGATTACTTACAGCTCGGTAGAAGGCTGATCCCCGCGCGGACATTGTGCGGCAAGAATACCCTCCGAGGCAGGACCCTCTGGCGGAGATTTCTTCTCCCGTTTGGAAGCCTTAGTTTCCGGATCTTCAGAGGTAGTCCTCTTCTTTCCCCGAGGAGAGAGAATGTCAGATTCTTCCCCTTGGTTATCCTCCCTTGCGGAGGCGCTCATCCCCTTGATTGGAATAGGTAGCGATGGAGGTCCGCTTTCGTCCTCTTTGTTTCCCCCTTCATCTTCCTTTGAGGGCACCAGACAAGGTGCTGGCTCAAGCATCTTTTCCAGCACCGGATTGTCCAAGCCTTCAGGAAGGGGGGCCAAACACCGGATCATCTTCGCCTTTGTTATCCAGTCTTGGTCAAAGCGATTCTTCAGGATGATGTCATGATAAATAAAAGGACAGTGTGTTCGGCCATGGGATTACTTACTTGGGCAGCGGGGCGGTTACAGCTCAGGCCCACGTCCTCGGTAGTGTCCGGACACTCTATTTGGGGTCCGAAGAACGATTTGTACATCTCCTTGTGTGTCATGCCGAGGAAATTCTGAATAGTGCGCGGTCCTTCCGGGTTGAATTCCCACATGCGAAGGGGCCGGCGTTTGCAAGGCTGGACTCGACGAACCAGCATAACTTGCATTACCATAACCAGAATGAAATATCCCTCGAAGAGATCTCAGATATGGCTCTAAAGTATTGGCACGTCCTTGGCTGGACCCCAGCTCAGCCCCTTGTTGATCGATGACATCAGTTGTGGTGGAGGGCCCAAGCAAAAGGTGGGGGCAGCTACCCACTTGGCACTTCGGGGAGCTATGATGTAAAACCACTCCTCTTGCCACAGTCCAGACACCTCTGGAAAGGAACCCTTTGGCCATGGAGCGTCAGCAATTTTGCTTATTAGAGCACCTCCGCACACTGCGTACTGCCCCTCGACCATCTTCGGCTTCACATAGAAGGTCTTGAGCCATAGGCCGAAGTGAGGGGTAATGCGGAGGAAGGCCTCACAAATGACAATAAATAACGAGATGTGAAGAAGGGAATCCTGGGCCAGATCGTGAAAATCCAGCCCATAATAGAACATGAGACCCCTAACAAAGGGATCCAGAGCGAGGCCTAGTCCTCGAAGGAGGTGGGAGACGAACACAACACTCTCGTTGGGTTCGGGAGTAGGGACGACCTGCCCTTGGGCGGGCAGCCTATGCGAAATTTTGGCGGTCAGGTATCTGGCTTCCATCAATTTCTTGATGTCCTCCTCCGTGATGGAGGAAGGCATCCACTGGCCTTCAAGGCTGGATCCGGACATGATTGAAGGTCCGAAGCACCTGACCTGGGCTTTGGGTGTTAGAACTCAAGGCGGGGGAAGGGTTTGATTGATCACGGGAGGGAAAAAAGAAAATGCCTTGTCCCTTTATAAATGGGATGAATATCGGGCGTCCTCCTCATGGTCGTTCGAGACATTCCTAAGATCTAGGAGTCCTACCAACAGGCACGGTTGGGTTAACCACGTTTGTATTGATGAGAATCCCATAATAAGGGGAACACGATCTCTGCTTTGACAAGACATGTCAAGAAAACGCCTCGCGTTATGTGCGGGGCTGGTTATAGAAAAACGGTTTGAATAATTACCGGGCCATGGCATGATGTCATGCTGCCAAAACATGTCAGCAGATTAGATTTGTGGAAATATTATTCTCTCTACGGTGATATGTGGAACTTATTTTGCAGGGTCGGACACTATCCTTGTATTCAAACTCTTCCATGGTGTATTCGGAGGAGGAACCCGCCTTGCAATGCCGAAAACAACACTGCGCACCGGACTCATCGTCATTGAAGCCTGGTTCAGGGGCTACTGAGGGAGTCCTGGATTAGGGGGTCTCCGGACAGCCGGACTATATCCTTTGGCCGGACTGTTGGACTATGAAGATACGAGATTGAAGACTTCGTCCCGTGTCCGGATGGGACTCTACTTGGCGTGGAAGGCAAGCAAGGCAATACGGATATGGATATCTCCTCCTTTGTAACCGATCTTGTGTAACCCTAGCCCCCTCCGGTGTCCATATAAACCGAAGGGTTTTAGTCCGTAGGACAACATACAATCATACCATAGGCTAGCTTCTAGGGTATAGCCTCTCCGATCTCGTGGTAGATCAACTCTTGTACTACTCATATTATCAAGAATAATCAAGAAGGACATAGGGTTTTACCTCCATTAAGAGGGCCCGAACCTGTGTAAAACATCGTGTCCCCTACCTCCTGTTGCCATCCGCCTTAGATGCACAGTTTGGGACCCCCTACCCAAGATCCGCCGGTTTTGACACTGACACCCGCGCTGGCTCACGAGTGCTCACACACACCTCGTCTAGCCCTGCCGTGCAAGCCATGTGTCAGGGTGGGGCTGTACACGCCCTAGGGACTCTCCGCAGTAGGGAGTTCCCTCCCACGTACCAGTGGAAGCACCATACTCCGCGCTGGCAGTCGACACTGCCGAGGAGCGGCTATGCCCGTGCAAGTGAGGAAGCGCCATGGTCCGTCCTGGTGATAAACAACTGAGGGCGGCCTCATGGCCGTATCAACCTCAGGGAGCCTCCGGGCTCGATGTCTGGCCTCAACGCAACGCCTCCCTTCGAGAGAGCCGCGCGAGGGGGCTGGGCATGGGGGCTGCGCTCGGGTCACGCCCAAGCGTACGCCACCCCGCCAGGTCCCTCGGACCTGGTCGTCGCGCGCCCTCCCAAGTGGAGCTAAGGTATGAAGATCATTTGAACGTCAAGGGGGACTCCTGAGCATCGTGACTCGGGAGCCTAACTGACCACGTAGCCCCTCACTCCTTGGTCCGTCCTAGTCTCCGGTCGGCCCAACGGCGGTTGCGCGGGGTCAGGCCCTACCGACGTAGAACACAAGACCAACCATTGAATCTCCTTTCCACAAGATGTTTGCGCGTCAAGGGGGACTCCTGAGCATCGCGACTTAGGAGCCTAACTGGTCACGTAGCCCCTCACTCCTTGGGTCCATCCTGGTCTTCGGGCGGTCCAACGGTGGTTGAGGTATGCGAGGGGCCGGGCTCTGCCGACGTAGAACATAAAGCAAATAGGAAGAAAATCACAAAATTTCAAAGAAAATATTACAAGACATATTGTTCTCCGAATACCAAACACAAGTTTAAACGCCTCCACGAGGCACGCTACATGCTGCAGGAGTTTCAACAGGAAAGAAGTCGCAAGCCAGTCATCCCTCGATACCGCCGGCACCTGCAAGAGGTGCCCCCTCCTGGGTGGCGTCGTCTTCACCTGCACCACCGGTCAAAGGCGCGGGGGCGAAGGCGTCAAACTTCTCTAGCAGGGCTTCCACCTGACCCTTCACGGTTGCGGCGGCAGCCGCACAACGCTCTCATCCACAGGCTCCAGCAGCTCGACAAGGCGGGCGGCAGGATCGCGAAGATGGAGGTGGCTGAAGACGCGCATCAGCGCGACTGAAAAAAGGACGCGAGCCTCTGCCTCTGCCATGGGGCTGATGCTATGCACGACTTCCTCAAGCGCATCGACCAAGTACGGAAGCAACTGGGCGGGGCCGTCCTCATTGGTGGCCAACGGCTTCTCCAAGCCCTTCTCATAGAGTGACTTCAGGGCCTCGCGAGACCTCTTCTCCAGAAGCGTGAAGGCTGCGTGGTCCTCGGCCAAACCTTCGCCTTGGCGTCAAGATTGACCCCCTTCGCCTCCACCTTCCGCTCTAGCTCCTCCAGCCGGCTGCGTTCAGTGGCCTGCTCCTTCGCCAACTCCCCCATCTCGGTGGTGCGGTTCTTGATGGCGTCCTCCCGAGCCTTCATCTCCTCCTCCTTCACCTGATGGCCGTGAGCTTCTTCTGTGCTCATCTCGTCGTGGGTGGCTTCGGCATACTTCAGCACGGCCTCGCGATTGGCCACAGCTTGAGCGACGGCCCGCTTCTCCTACTCCGAGGTAATCACGGCCTAGCTCAGCGCCACTCGGATTGCTACATCAAACTGAAGCCAGCTGGAGGCTAGCTCCAAGTGCCCGGCTACCAAGCGCGGATCCGCGCCCAGGAGATCTTCCCGCAGATGAGTCATGTCTGAAAGGGCACGCTCCAAGACAGCAGAGGAAGCAGAAGAACCTAGGAGTAATGGCGCAGAAGGAGGAAGATGCGTCGTCGTCAGCATGGCCTGGGAGGCAGGAAGCTCCTGAGCCCCTTGGACCTCAGCACCCAAGCCAGACGCTGGCACCTCCTGAGTCTGCGGCGCTTCGGGGGCTGACTCCTCCTGAGGATGCTCCACCCAGCCTCGCGAGGATGATCGGGCTAGAGAAACACGGGCGACGTCCCCACCTTTGCTCATGGAGAGGGGTGCGGTCGCAGGAGGTAACCAGGACTCAAGCACCACCACCTCGCTCTCCCTCCTCCTCTTCACCATAGGCGTCAGCCTAGTTGCACAACAAGGAAAAAGAGTCAGAAACAAGCACCAACAGCAAAAACAAGGACGAACGTCAAGATGCAATAGTATAAGCAAGAACAAGATGAAGCTCAAGCACTTCCTGGTCCATAGCAGCTTAGTCCACTCTTCGCTTGGTGAGCTTAAAGCTGGAGAGCTTTTGAGGGAGTCCTAGATTAGGGGGGCTTCGGACAGCCGGACTATATCCTTTGGCTGGACTGTTGGACTATGAAGATACAAGATTGAAGACTTCGTCCCGTGTCTGGATGGGACTTTACTTGGCGTGGAAGGCAAGCTAGGCAATATGGATATGTATATCTCCTCCTTTGTAACCGACCTTGTGTAATCCTAGCCCCCTCCGGTGTCTATATAAACTGCAGGGTTTTAGTCCATAGGATGACATACAATCATACCATAGGCTAGCTTCTAGGGTTTAGCCTCTCCGATCTCGTGGTAGATCAACTCTTGTACTACTCATATTATCAAGAACAATCAAGCGGGACGTAGGGTATTATCTCCATCAAGAGGGCCCGAACCTGGGTAAACATCGTGTCCCTTGCCTCCTGTTACCATCCGCCTTAGAAGCACAGTTCGGGACCCCCTACCCGAGATCCGCCGGTTTTGACACCGACATTGGTGCTTTCATTGAGAGTTCCACTGTGTCGTCACTGTAAGGCTTGATGGCTCCTTCGATCATCGCTAGCGATGCAGTCCAGGGTGAGGTTTTCCTCCCTGGAAAGATCTTTGTATTCGGCTCCTTCACACTGCGGGCCAATTCGCTTGGCCACCTGGAGCAGATCGAGAGCTACGCCCCTGGCCATCAGGTCAGATTTGGAAACTTGAACTACATGGCCGACATCCATGGAGACTTGATCTTCGACGGATTCGAGCCCATGTCGGACGCGCCGCACAGTCGCGAGGAGCATGACGTAACTCTGCCGTCAGACAATGTTCGGGAGATCGCGTCCGCAACTACTCTGGCTATCAATCCGGAGCAAGTCGCGCCATCCGAGAGCGGAGGGATGGACCTCGCCATGGAGGCCGCACTCTCAGTGGCGATAGAGCCAGATACTGACTTCACGCCTTACGAGAGCCGTGTCGCCGAACCACTGGATTCATCTCCGGCCATGGACTCAGAGCTGCTCACATCCATGCCCGTCGTGTCCGACTGGGCGCCGATCATTGAGTTCACCTCCGCGGATATCTTTCAGCACTCACCTTTCGGAGATGTGCTAAATTCATTAAGGTCTCTCTCCTTGTCAGGAGAACCTTGGCTGAACCATGTCCGGCTAGAATGGGATGCGGACGACGAAGAAATTCGCTGCCCACCCACCACCCACTTAGTAGCCACTGTCGACGACTTAACCGACATGCTCGACTTCGACTCTGAAGACTTCAACGGTATGGACGACAAAGCCGGAGACGAACAGGAACCACCGCCCTCAGGGCGCTGGACCGCCACCTCATCATATGATATATACATGGTGGACACCCCCAAAGAAGGCAATGGCGATGAGACAGCGGAGGATGACCCCTCCAGGAAGCAACCCAAGCGCCGACGTCAGCGGCGCCGCTCTAAGTCCCGCCACAGCAGGAGCAGTGATACCGGCACAGGAGATAATAACACTCTGGATAGTGCCGAAGACAACAACAATCCCCTCCAGCACGATGTATAGCTGAAGGATGAACAAGCTAGCCCTCCAGAGCAGGCATCAGATGGAGAACCGGAGGAGGAATTACATGCCTCTCTCCAAAGACGAGGCGAGCCTCAGCGATGATGAGTTTATCGTGCCTGAGGACCCCATCGAGCAAGAGCACTTCAAGCGCCAGCTTATGGCCACGACAAATAGCCTGAAGAAAAAGCAGCAATAGCTTCAAGCCGATCAAGACTTGCTAGCAGACAGGTGGACCGAAGTCCTTGTGGCCGAGGAGCAAGAACTTGAGCGCCCGTCCAAGAGTTACCCAAAACGTAGGTTGCTACCTCACCTCGAGGAGGAAGCATTGAAACCTCATTCACCAGTGAACAATGCGGCTAACCGGCCATTACACGGCCGAGCAAGAGAGGCGTTTCAGCCTAAAGTTCAGACCGCACCCCATCGCCACTCAGTCAAAAATACCAAGGCCCGGAGCAACACAGAGGACCGGCGAGACATCTTGGACACTAGGCAAAAATCACAAGGTCAATATACGGGACACGGGCACGCGCGCCAACATGGGACGATGATCATTGCGTCGGATACACCAAGAGTAAATCTGGCCGGGCCGAATACAGCAGACAAGACTCATACAAACTGTGTGGAGATATAGCCTGGCATAGAGGCGCCACACACCCCCTATGCTTCACTGATGAAGTTATGAATCATGAATTCCTGGAGGGTTTCAAACCCGTAAATATCGAATCATACGATGGCACAACAGATCCCGTTGTATGGATTGAAGATTTCCTCCTTCACATCCACATGGCTCGCGGTGGTGATCTACATGCCATCGAGTACCTCCCACTAAAACTCAAAGGACCAGCTCGGCATTGGCTAAATAGCGAGCCAGCAGATTCCATCGGCAGGCTTCGGTCAGTCCGTTTTTGGCGGACTGAACCTTCTCGACCACCACACTCATGATAGTGCGGTGCTCCTCTTCGATGGAAGCACTGCGAAGTGCTTCCAGCAGGTTGTCCGGTGCCTCTGGTTGGATAGAGGACACCGGCACAGATGGTTGGCCCCCCTTGATGGGGGACTGCCTGCCGGAGTCCGGAACCATCGAAGGTTCCAGCGCAGTGTCCGGCTGGGGCCTGAACTTGAAGCCCGTGGGAGCCTCGCTCCCTTGGTACCCAGGGTCCGGGAAGTCACCGCGAGGCGCCCCCAGGACCACCTCCCCTTGGCTCGGTGCCTGTTTAGAAAACACCTCATCGTTATCCGTAGGGCGAGGGGTGGAAGCGGTCGGAAGAGAACCACTGTTCATATCCGACGAGTCCAAAGAGCCGCTCGATGAGGGTACGTCGAGATGAGCTCAGGACGGACTGCATAATCATGTTCGGCATGAGGAAAGGCAGTACAATAAAACATACCATGAAGTACTATGGTGTCCGGACACTTACGACTTCGCTAGGGGCTTGTCCCTGGGTAGCCACTTGTCGCCGCTGTCGGCGGCTGTCGTGGAACAGTCCGGAAAGAGGGTCCTTCCCTTCTTGGACCGTTCAGCCTCCCCGGATGGGTCGGCCTTCCTTTTCTTGTCTCCCCTGGCTGGGGGGGGGGGGAGAATTTTTATCCTCCTCCTCCTTTTCATGGGAGGAGTGTGCGTTGGAGTCATCGTCCGATGACTCCGATACAACCTTGCGTCGGAGACCCTTTCGGGTCCTCGCGGCCTTCTTCTTGGTCTTCTTTTCCGGCACCTCGTAGGGTGCCAGAGTCAGCATCTTTGTCAAAAGAGCATCTACAGGGTCTTCGGGCAGCGGGGTTGGGCTATCAAGCTGCTCCGTCGTCTCTATCCAGTCCTGTTAATGACTTGGAAGTTCAGATCCTGCACACAACTAAACCGGGGCAAATAAATACCCTGAGAGGTATAAAAAACCTACCGGATTGGCGCGGGGCTTTGCGCTGAGTCCGCGGTCCTCGTTGAGGGGGGCAGGGATCTCGGCGCTCTTGAACAGCACCCTCCAGACGTCCTCGTGCATCATGTCATAGAGCTCACGCAGTGTCTGGTGATTGGCCAAGTCGAGCTCGCACAAAACAAATGCCCGCCGTTGACACGGAAGAATCCGGCGGAAGAGCATAACCTGGACCACGTTGACGAGCTTGATTTTCTTGCTCGTCATGTTCTGGATGCAGGTCTGGAGTCCAGTCAGCTCTATCGAAGAACCCCATGACAGGCCCTTCTTTTTCCAGGAGGTGAGCCGCGTGGGGATTCCGGATCGAAATTTGGGGGCCGCCACCCAGTTGGAGTCGCACGGCTCAGTGATGTAGAACCACCCCGATTGCCACCCCTTTATGGTATCCACATAGGTGCCCTCAAGCCATGTGACATTAGGCATCTTGCCCACCATGGCGCATCCGCACTCTGCTTGCTGGCCTCTCACCACCTTCGGTTTGACATTGAAGGTTTTCAGCCATAGGCCGAAGTGGGGCCTGATGCGGAGGAAGGCCTCGCACACGACGATAAACGCCGAGATGTTGAGGATGAAGTTGGGGGCCAGATCATGAAAATCCAGCCCATAGTAGAACATGAGCCCACGGACAAATGGGTGGAAGGGAAATCCCAGTCCGCGGACGAAATGGGTAAGAAAAACTACCCTCTCATGGGGTCGGACATTGGGATGATCTGCCCCGCATCGGGCAGCCGGTGCGCGATATCCGTGGCCAGATATTTAGTTTCCCATAATTTTTTGACGTTCTCCTCCGTGATGGAGGAGACCATCCACTTGCCTCCTACTCCCGACATGCTTGGACTGGTTTGAGAAGAAGAACGCGAGCTTGGGCTCTAGAGCTCGAGTGTGCGGGAATGGGTAAGCGAGGAAGAAGAAGGCGTGGGTGAAAAAAGTAAATCCATATCCCTTTATAAGGGCGTAAGAGGCGATGTGTCTCCCCACTTGCCTGGTAAAACCGCTTATTCAACAGGCATCGTAATTGATGGCGCGGTTGGGTTACCCACGTCCATATTGATGAGAATCCCGTGATAAAGGGAACATGATCTCTGCTTTGACAAGATGTGTCAAGAAAACCGCCTCGCGATATGTGCGGAGCTGGTTGAGAAAAGCGGTTCGAATAATAACCGGGCCATGGCGTAATGTCGTGATGTCGAAACATGCCAGCGGATTAGATTTGTGGAAATATTATTCTCTCTATGGTGGTATGTGGAACTTATTTTGCAGGGCCGGACACTATCCTTGTATTCAAAACTCTTCCATGATGTATGCGGAGGAGGAACCCGCCTTGCAATGCCGAACACAACACTGCGCGCCGGACTCATCGTCATTGAAGCCTAGTTCAGGGGCTACTGAGGGAGTCCTGGATTAGGGGGTCTCCGGACAGCCAGACTATATCCTTTGGCCGGACTATTGGACTATGAATATACAAGATTGAAGACTTCATCCCGTGTCCGGATGGGACTCTACTTGGCATGGAAGGCAAGCTAGGCAATACGGATATGTATATCTCCTCCTTTGTAACCGACCTTGTGTAACCCTAGCCCCCTCCGGTGTCTATATAAACCGAAGGGTTTTAGTCCATAGGACGACATACAATCATACTTTAGGCTAGCTTCTAGGGTTTAGCCTCTCTGATCTCGTGGTAGATCAACTCGTGTACTACTCACATTATCAAGAACAATCAAGTAGGACGTAGGGTATTACCTCCATCAAGAGGGCCTGAACCTGGGTAAACATCGTGTCCCTTGCCTCCTATTACCATCCTCCTTAGACGCATAGTTTGGGACCCCCTACCCGAGATCCGCCAGTTTTGACACCGACAGCTTCGCAACCCGAGGTGCGTGCGCGCCAGCTCCAGAAGCAGGAGCGGTAGCTGGCCGGAAGCGGCTCCAGGCGGTGTCGAAGTAGAAGCAGCATCTCGGGAGATCAACGCCCATCGGTCCCTCGTTGGGACGACAGGCGGCTCTGCCCTCTCCAGGCGGTCGCCGGCCTCGTCGTCGTCAGGAAAAGCGCGGAGGATGTCAGCTTTACTCAAGGGGGAGGTCTCCCCCGTCCCTTCGGGGGGTCACCTCCGAGTCTTCCTCCTCCTCTTCTTCCTCCCCGCGGGACTCACCAGAAGATAGCTCCACCGGCGTCGGTGCCGCAGGGGCCCCGATGAGCACCAGCGGCACTAGTCCGCGCCCATCAACGGTCATCCTGGAGGCCACGACCAGCGCCCCGTCCTTGTGGCGGAACAAGGGAGTGAAGACATTCGGCGGATACTCCTGATCGTCCCAACCAGGAGGCGGAGAGCTACGGCCAGCTCCTCGCCAGACCAGTCCTTCGGGCTCAAGCGAACCTTGTCCTCTTCGTCCCCAAGCTCCCATAAGGGGCGCGTGCGGGCTTGAAGTGGGGCCATGCGCAACATCAGGAATTCCCTCAAGAGCATGGCCCCTGTAATCTTCGCCGCCTTCGCATTGCCCGGCTTCAGGTCGGACTTCATATGCTCTAGCACCAACGTCGCCCGCTCATTGGAGAGCTTCACGCAGGACCACCCCTCGTCGGACTGAGGCATCTCCATCGGCAACCTCAAGTGTGGGTGGATGCATTTAGCATCCATCATGGCCCACTTGCTTCGGAAGCCGTCGGCTTTCTTCCCCGTCTTCGAGATCGAGTTGGCCTTGTCGGCCACGATGAAATTGACACACCCGGAGGCATGACCCTCCTTGGCGCGGGGGAAGAAGAAGTGGCGCAGAAGGGCCATGGACGGCATCACGCCAAGGTACGCCTCGCAGTAGTAGGCGAAGATTGACAAGAGAAGGATAGAGTTGGGATGAAGATGCATCGCCTGCAGCCCGTAGTGATCAAGGACCTCGTAAAAGAAGTTAGAGAAGGGGGGAGCCAGCCCAGCGGCGATGCTGCTCGTGAAGAAGGGGAATAAGGTGCTTCCCTCGGGCTCAGGCACGTCGGAGCTGGCCCGGAGTCCAGTCTTCCCCTTCTCGTTGCTTTCCCCATCGTCAGCAAGCATGTGGCGGCGAGGTTCTTCTCCGAAACGTTGGGTGCGTCGAGAGCTGGCTCGTACCAAGCCGGCGACGAGGTGGGCTTGACCCTCTGGGGCGCTATTGGTCAATGATGCGGAAAGGATGGGAGTGCATCTGGAGATTTCGGAGGCAGGGTGCAAGAAAGGGGGTCTGATCAAGGCGAAAGGAAGCAGTGAAGACAAGCGTTGTCTATTCCAACCTTTTAACAGCCGGGCAGTTACTAAGGCTGCGTGGGGAAGCGGAGACGCCCACGTCCAATCAACTACCACACGCCGACCAAGGCCGCAGGCTATTGGGGCCCGCGGTGCTCCGCACTTGCCCTTCGGCTTCGCCTCGAAGCCAAGCCCGAGCGCGCCTTGGGCCCGGTGGCTACTGTCGGCGTTCTGGGAATGGAGGTCCCCAGACTTGCCTGCCTACAGCCCACGTCGTGGCTATGTGAGCAGGTCCATGCGGCCCATCTTCACCAGCAAGGACTCAAGACCCTCGTGAGGGGCCAAGCCTCGTGAGGCGAACGACACAAGACCTCCTCAGGAGCGGCCTCACCAGGCTGGATCGCGAGGGGAGGAGAGTTCAAGTCCAGGCAAACCTCGCAAGGTTCTAGTGACGTGAGCCATGACGACCAAGGTCAGGCGGGCACCAGCGCGCACAGTGTCTTTGGTTCCTCTTTGGTGCTAAGGAAGTAGGTGCAGGCGCGGAGTATCGAGGCGTCAAGCAAAGGTTTCCATATCTGTGCAACGAGACCAAGACCTGGAGGATGACAAGACGGGGGTCACCATGGACCCCAAGACAGCGTCACCACCAGAGCCTTTGACAGGCGGAGACCACTTTTGTCAGGATAAGTGGTACTAGATGTCCCCTTTCAAATTGGCCGTTGTTGGCTCCCTTCTTGCTCAATATTTGTGGAGAGGACCAAGGCCTCTATAAATAGGACTAGCCACCACCATAGCTAGGGGGACCGGACGGATCGAGAGAGACCAGAACAACCACAAGTTCACGCAGCACAAGAACACCTCTCCTCAGGAGGTTGTTCTTCCCCTTGTACTGTTCATCCTCAGCCCAAGAGGAAATCCACCACACCACACTGGAGTAGGGTATTACACCACAATGGTGGCCCGAACCAGTATAAATCTTGTGTCCTTTGTGTTGCAAGTTCGTTGAGTTAGCCCGTAAGATCTTAGCAAAGCTAGGACGTGGATCGGTAGGGGGAGATCTTCGCGTGCACCCCAGTGTTCGAACCTCGAGGGTTTTACCGGAACCCGTGATCCGACAGCCTCTATCAGTGCACTAGGGTTGATTTAAATACCACTAAAAGGCAGAAATTATATATGGAGTAACATGCAAGAGGCTCCTTGGCTTGATAAACTTGGTTGGTGTTTCTCTTCTGAATATGGGACCTTAAATTATCCTAACACCAGTGCCACTTGTCTTGCAAAACCAATCTCTGGCCATGTTCCATGCATCATTCAAATGGGCACTAACAGTTCAAAAGCAAACATTTTCAGATTTGAAATTTTGGTGCAAATACCAGAATCCATAGATGTGTTTAAAAATATTTGGAATCAAGATGTGCAAGCCGACGATAGTATTAAAAGGATCTCATCAACATTTAAGAGGTTGAGGAAGGAATTAAAAATTTGGTCCAAGGGCATACCTAATTTATCTCAATACATTAAAATTTTCAATGAGTTGATCTTACTTCTGGACACTTTGGAGGAGTACATACCCCTTAATATGGAGGAGTGGAATGAAAGGAATATTATCAAGAAACATCTAGGAAATCTTCTTGATTACCGAAGTACTTACTGTAAGGGAAGAGCTACAATCAGATGGGTTAAGTTTGGGAATGGAAATACAAAAATCATCTGAGCCAAAGCTACTATAAAATATAGAAAGAACCAAATATCTATGCTATAGGATGAGAATCAAAAAGAGCACCATGACCGTGAAGCTAAAGTTGTTGTTCTCTGGAGATATTTGAAAGCCAGACTTGGCACCACTATCACTACATCAAGCTTCTTTCACACGTGTTGGGGAACGTTGCATGGGAAACAAAAAAATTCATACGCTCACCAAGATCAATCTAGGAGATGACCATCTACGAGAGGAGAGATTGCATCTACATACCCTTGTAGATCGCTAAGCGGAAGCGTTAAGAAACGTGGTTGATGTAGTCGAATGTCTTCGCGATCCAATCACGATAAGTCCCGTGAACTCCCGATCCAAGTGCCGAATGGATGGCACCTCCGCGTTCAACACATGTACGGCTTGATGACGCCTTCACCTCCTCGATCCAGCAAGCGATGGTGAAGTAGTAGCTCGAGTCCTCAGGCAACACAACGGCGTGGTGGCGGTGCTGGTCGCGGAATCTCAGCAGAGCTTCGCTAAGCACTACGGAGAGGAAGAGGGATGCGAGGGAGAGGAGAGGCAGCGTCGTGGTGTGGAGATGTGCTCTTGGGGTCCGGCTGCCCTCTCTCTACCTCTCTGTATATAGGGGAAGGGAGAAGGGGTGTGTCGGTGTCAAAACCAGCAGATCTTGGGTAGGGAGCCCAAGCTGCGTATCTGAGGATTGGTGGTAGCAGGGGGAGACAAGGACATGATGTTTACCCAGGTTCGGGCCCTCTTGATGGAGGTAATACCCTGCTTCCTGCTAGATTGATCTTGACGTATATGGGGATTACAAGAGTTGATCTACTTCGAGATCGTATTGGCTAAACCCTATAAGTCTAACTTATGATTGTTCTGTCGGCCTCTACGGACTAAACCCTCCGGCTTATATAAACGTCGGAGGGGGCCTAGGGTTTGTATAGAGATGACTTGAGGAGGAAGGAATCATTACATCCGGACATCTAACTTGCCTTTCTACATATATGGGAGCCCAACCGGACACGAGGGATGACTTTCTGCTTTTTATCTTCACGGCCCATCAGTCTGGCCCACCTTCAGTAGTCCAGACTCCTGAGGACCCCCAAATCCAGGACTCCCTTAGTATCCCCCAAACTTGCCTTCAATGATGATGTTGTATCCGGCTTCATGTCTTTGGTCTTGCAAGGCAGGTTCTTCTTTGGAACAACGACAGTTCAGCTCTGACTTTGATACCCCGTCTTGATGATTCCTTCCCTCCGTCGCCTCGGCTTCCACACGTCAGACGAATGCGAACAGTCCAAGTATTTTTTACAAATAAACCCTCGTCCACGCGAGGATGGCATCTATTTAAAGAGATTGGAACTCAGATGCCATTTCACACCATGTAGAAACCCTTAGAGCCAGCCACAAAAAATCCTCCAAACATGGCAAGCGCCCCTGGCTCCTCCTCGCACCCCCATGGCCCTCAAGTGAGCGATTGGGAAAGCTTCTCAATATCTCATGCCCATCTGAATAGACTTCAGATGGAGGGATATCTCCCTCCTGCAGATCTAGTCTTCGTTCGGGCTGCATTAACTTCGATCGACGCTGAAGCCCTGGCGGAAAACTTCCCCAACCCCACTAAAGAGGAGCGGGTGTGTTTCGTTTCCTTCCTCCTAAGAGCTGTAGGATTTCCAATCCATCCTTTCCTCAAAGGTATCCTGGAGTTTTATGGGCTCCAACTGCACAATATCACGCCAGGCTCTATCCTGCACATTGCGGGTTTCGTTGCTCTTTGTGAGCTATCCTTAGGCTGTGAGGCTCATTTTGAGCTATGGAGGAAATTATTTTGCCTCGTCCCTCGCTCATAAAAGGGATCCATATCCGAGGTAGGCGGCGCCGAAGTGTGGCGAGCGGGGATAGGTTACCTATCCGGCACTCCCAAGAAGGGACCCAGAGAGTGGCCCTCGCAGTGGTTTTATGTCGAAGACGTTGCTCTTCCGGACCCAGTTTGGCGTGGTCTTACCAAATTATCCAGCGCTCCTTTGAAAAAACACTTCAGCTGGCGCCCCTGAAGCCCCAAGGAAGAAGACAACACTGAGATTAAGAGGGTGGTCAGCAAGATTAGAGTGCTTGCCCATTCCAAACTTTCAATAATTGAAGTAATGGCCATCACGATAAAGCGGTGCGTTCAGCCACTCTAGTCTAGAGGGCTTCCCATGTGGCATTATAACGGGCAAGATGATGCATCCCGTTGCCTACGCGAAGGTCCGGATACCCCAACTGACTTGGCTGCCATCTTAGCTTGTCTTTATCAGGGGGAGAAAGAGGAATTTTTCCATTTGAAATGTCGGGAAGGTTTTTCCATGTATAACCCCATCGACTGGGTAAGTTTTTTTCAATTGCTAGATTTATCCAACCTCCTTATTGAGATATGATAATCGAAATATATTCAGATGTTTACAACAGGAATGGAGGAAGGTGATTGAGGGGGTTTATTGCGCTGCCCCGCAGCCAGAGGATCATATTCGCGATAAAGATCCTAGATTTGAACAGGATCCGAATATATTCATAGAACCCACTGACGGGGTTTTCTATCAGGCAGCCATGATGGTATAGAAGTGGCTATTGTAGCCGATTATCCCGGCCTTCTTCCCTCCTCCAATGTAAGTACCCAGGAGACATCTTCCCAAAGAGAGCCATCCCTTCGCGCCTCACCCCCCGCACTGTCTCGTGCTCAAAAGGGGCGGCGCTCGGCTCGTCGTACTGCATCAAGGGCATCCTCTAAAAGGACGACACCTATGCAGGGTGAGACTTTGAAGCGGAAGGAAGCAGGGGGCACTGTCGAGCCCCTTGCTTCATCGAAAAGGTATGGTTTTCAATATATGCCCGGTATTAAGGCCGAATTGTCACATTTTCCCTTTGTCTTATTCCAGAATGAGTGTACACCGAACTGTGTCTGATGACCCTGCTGGCCGAACACCAACCAATCTGGCCCCGGGCCCATCAACAAGGACAAGAGCCAATACGGGCGTAACGCCGGATTATCCTCCACGAGAGGATTCGGATAATGTATCGGTCACCAATTCAGAAGTAGAGAGCGTGATGAATCATCGGCGGTGAAAAGAGGCCATGCGACACCCGGTATTTACTGTGGAGGCGTTTAACACCCTCAGCTCTGTGGATGCGTATATCAGAGCTGCTCAGGACGGGCTTGCCGGGGCCACTCACCTACTTTCAAAAGATATGCGGGTAAGGATTTGTGTAAATTTAATAAGCATATGCCAGTAGCCCCCGAGACTTGAAGCAATTAGCCCAACTCATTTAAGGATCGTTATGACTGCAGGTTCTCAAGGAAAATAATGACGTGTTATCCAAGGAGCTTGAAGCAAACCGCATCAAGCTGAATGCCGTCACCACCGAGCTAGAAGACCTAAAAAAATCCAAAGAGGGATCTAATGGTAAGGACGAAAAAGTGTCTGTAAAATATGATTTTTTTTCCATCAATGATGTTGAAGCATACATTGTTTTATTTTTAGTGGTGGAATCGACAGATCAACTGGAGGAGAAGCTAAAGGTTTCTCAAGAGGACAAAAAATATGCCGAAGGGCAGGAAGCAGCGGCTCAACGTGTATTAACACAGACCATGCATTGAGCAAAAGAACAAACTGCTGGATGAAAATGTCAAGCAAGCCAACGAGATAAAGGACTTAAGGGCCCAACTGTCGGATGTTGTGAAGGAGAATAGGAAGTTAAAAGGCGGCATATTCAGTATGACCTTTAACCTTGCTTTCATATTATCCACTGATTCAGAGCTTTACAATGCTATTCCTGCAGGTTTTGCTAACTGGGTGGCCCGAAGGAGAAGTATCCAGATTTCAAGGCAACGTGCTACAAGAACTCTCCAAAGTGCATGAGCGAGTTCGGGAAGCCATGAAGAACAAGGCTAAAGCCTTATGGCCATCCGATTCTCCTCCAGAAATTATGGAGGATCTGGCGAACTTATGCAAAGGATATCGGTGTTGCTTTGAACTATGGAAGGTGTCAGCATGCTGAGAAGGTGCACGAGAGGCCCGGGCCATGGTGAAAACGTGCTATACCGGGCTTAATCGGAATCATATGGCCCGGGTTGGTCCTCGGGGAACAGACGGAAAAGAAATTCCCGTACTATTACCAAGTAATGATAGTCGTGAAGTTTTCGCAAGAAGACTGTAGTTTAGACAGTCTTAAAGATGGCATAGATAAAGAATAGGCGTTTGATTCTATGTAAAAATGTACTTTATCATCAAACTTATCTCCGGTCGAAATTTAACAAAAAATTGTCATGGCAGGCCTTTGGCTTCAACCCCCTAAACCCAACGATTGGATTGTTTCCGGATACTATACTTGTGGTAAACATTCAGTATGTTCAGAAACAAGGCAATCCAGTCATTTTGCTTGAACAGACAAGTTTTGTTCACGGTGGTATGTTATACTACTATTTAACGTAAGAAACATCTTCCAGGGAGAATAGTTCTGTTAAGGGTTCCTTTCCCTGGGTTAGCATGTGTATTTATGCGTGCCTAGGCTTTGATCCTAGAGATAGGATTACATGAAGCTTGTCCCTTTGAAAAAAAAGATTTGCCGTGTGTCCACTGACCAATTATTCCCTTAAGGACGCTAGCTTTCGGCTTCACCCATCTGAGGTACACGTTCGGATTACCTGGTTGTAACAATCGCTGAGGTGCTCCCTTTACACCCTAGCCGAACAATCGGTAACGTAGGGTATAAGCACAAGAGCCAAGCAACCCAGCTTGGCAAAAACTTAAGTCATAAAGGTGCATATAATGGTGAAGAGACTGTGTGAAACACACGACATAAGCAGTAAGCATTAATAAGCTTCGTTATAGAAGCCCCCAGGTATCTTGAGGTATATACATTTAAAGATGTTCACCCCTATCAGTTCAGTATAACCGAACACTTTCTGGGAAAGAAAAACAAAAATGAAGAGGAAGAAGAACAAAGTAAGGAACCTAGACAAAAATAGAAGTAAAAGGTGTTACCAAACTATCCATAGAATCGTGGGAGCCTAGCAGCGTTCCATGGATTCGGCTCAAGGCGATTGTCTGATGCATCTCGAAGGCGATAGGCTCCGCCAGTGAGAACTTCGTCAATGATGAAGGGGCCCTCCCATCTTGGTTTGAGCTTATCCTTTTTCTTCTCCAGGAGCCGTAGAACGAGTTCGCCGATGTTGTATGTTTTGGCACGCACTTCTCTGCTCTGGTATTGCCTAGCCTGTTGCTGATAGAATGCAGAACGAGCTTGCGTGATATCGTGTTCTTCTTCAAGGCCGTCTAGGTCATCCTGGCGATCGAGCTCGGCCTCTCGCTCTTCATACATACGCACTCTAGGTGAGTCATGAATAGTGTCACAGGGGAAAACAACCTCTACGCCATACACAATGAAAAAAGGTGTGTATCCGGTTGTCCGGTTAGGCGTGGTCCGCAGCCCCCAGAGTATGGAGTCAAGCTCCTCAACCTAGTGTTTATCTCACTCCCGTAAGGAGCGCACCAATCGGGGTTTAATGCCGCTCATTATTAAGCCATTGGCCCTTTCAACTTGACCATTTGTTTGAGGGTGGTACACAGAGGCATAATCAAGTTTAATGCCTAACTTGGCGCACCAATTCTTCACCTCATCTGTTGTAAAGTTGGAGCCGTTATTTGTGATAATACTATGGAGGACACCATAGAGGTGTACACGCCGGATATAAAATCTATCACTGGTCCTGCTTCAGTCGTTCTTACTGGTTTGGCTTCTATCCATTTAGTGAATTTATCCACCATGACTAGTAAATATTTCTTTTTATGGCTTCCCCCTTCGAGGGGTCCGACCATATCCAGTCCCCAGACTGCAAAAGGCCAAGTGATGGGGATGGTTCTCAAAGTGGAGGGAGGCATATGACTTTGATTGGCGAAAAGCTGGCATCCTACACAATGTTGGACCAGGGCTTGTGCATCGGCTCGGGCTGTTGGCCAGAAGAAGCTTGTTCGGAAAACCTTGCTTATGAGAGCCTGAGCTGTGGTGTGATGGCCACCCATACTAGCGTGTATTTCGGCTAAAAGTTGTCGTCCCTCCTTAAGGGAGTCCTGGATTAGGGGGTCTCCGGACAGTCGGACTATCTCCATTGGCTGGACTGTTAGACTATGAAGATACAAGATTGAAGACTTCGTCTAGTGTCCGGATGGGACTCTACTTGGCGTGGAAGGCAAGCTAGGCAATACGGATATGGATATCTCCTCCTTTGTAACCGACCTTGTGTAACCCTAACCTTCTCCAGTGTCTATATAAACCGAAGGGTTTTTAGTCCGTAGGAAAACAACCATAACATACAATCATACCATAGGCTAGCTTCTAGGGTTTAGCCTCTCTGATCTCGTGGTAGATCTACTCTTGTACTACCCATATCATCAATATTAATCAAGCAGGACGTAGGGTTTTACCTCCATCAAGAGGGCCCAAACCTGGGTAAAACATCGTGTCCCCTGCCTCCTGTTACCATCCGGCCTAGACGCACAGTTCGGGACCCCCTACCCGAGATCCGCTGGTTTTGACACCGACATTGGTTCTTTCATTGAGAGTTCCTCTGTGTCGTTGTTGTTAGGCTTGATGGCTCCTACTATCATCGATAGCGATGCGGTCCAGGGTGAGACTTTTCTTCCCGGACAGATCTTCGTATTCGGCGGCTTTGCACTGTGGGCTAATTCACTTGGCCATCTAGAGCAGATTGAAAGCTACGCCCCTGGCCATCAAGTCAGATTTGGAAGTTTGAACTACATGACCGACATCCGCGGAGACTTGATCTTCGACGGATTCGAGCCATAGCCGGGCGCGCCGCACTGTCGCGATGGGTATGACCTAGCTCTGCTGCCGAACAGTACCCCAGAGGCCGCGCCCGCATCAGCTTCGACCCTTAGCTCAGAGCCAACTGAGCCAATCGAGGACGGGTGGTTAGACACCGCCTCAGGGGCTGCAGTCTCAACGACGATCGAGCCAAACACCAGCATAATCCTCTGCGCAGCTCGTGACTCCAAGATGTCGGACTCTTTTTTTGACTCCGAACCATCCGCGCCCCAGCCAATCGAATCCGATTGGGCGTCGGTCATGGAATTCACCATCGCGGATATCTTTCAGCACTCGCCCTTCAGCGACATTCTGAATTCACTAAGGTCTATATCTTTGTCAGCAGACCCTGGCCGGATTATGGCCAACAAGATTGGGATGCGGACGACAAAGAAATTCGACGCCCACCCACCACCCACTTCGTAGCCACTGTCGATGATTTAACCGACATGCTCGACTTCGACTCCGAAGACATCGACGGTATGGACAACGATGTAGGAGACGAACATGAACCAGCACCTATAGGGCACTGGAAAGCCACCTCGTCATATGACATATACATGGTGAATACACCCAAAGAAGGCAATGGCGACGGGATAGCGGAGGATGACCCCTCCAAGAAGCAACCCAAACGCCGACGTCAGCGGCGCCGCTCTAAGTCCCGCCAAAGCAAAGGTGGTGATACTGGCACAGGAGATAATAACACTCCGGATAGTGCCGAAGAAAACAACAAACCCCTCCAGCAAGATTTAGAGCGGGAGGATGGAGGAGCCAGCTCTCCTGAGAGAGCGGCAGACGGAGAGGAGGAGGATGACAATCACATGCCCCCCTCCGAAGACGAGGCAAGCCTCGGCGACGATGAATTCGCCGTACCAGAGGATCCCGTCGAACAAGAGCGCTTCAAGCGCCGGCTTATGGCCACGGGAAGTATCTTGAAGAAAAAGCAGCAGCAGCTTCAAGCTGATCAAGATCTGCTAGCTGACAAATGGACTGAAGTCCTCGCGGCCGAGGAATATAAACTCGAGCGCCCCTCCAAGAGTTACCCAAGGCGCAGGTTACTACCCCGACTGGAGGAAGAAGCATATGATACGGTTGATCGGCCACCTCGTGGCCGCGATAGAGAGGCATTCCAGCCAAAAGCTCACCCTCCACCCCAACGCCATTCAAAAAAGGCATGGGGAGATACGCCAGACCTGCGAGGCATATTGGAGGACAAGGGAAAGCATTCAAGATCGATCTATGGATCATGAGGGCGCACCACTCTGCGAGACGACAAACATCATGCCGAATACAGTAAAAGCAAATCCGGCAGGCCGAACACAGCGAGAAGACCCATTCGAGCTGTGTCGCGATATAGCCCAATACAGAGGTGCCGCACACCCCTTATGCTTCACAGATGAAGTAATGGAACATCAATTCCCAGAAGGTTTCAAACCTGTAAATATTGAATCATACGACGGCACAACAGATCCTGCAGTATGGATTGAGGATTTCCTCCTCCACATCCACATGGCCCACGGCGATGACTTACACGCCATCAAATACCTCCCACAAAAGCTCAAGGGACCAGCACGGCATTGGTTTAACAGCTTGCCAGCGGACTCCATTAGCTATTGGGAAGATCTGGAAGCTGCATTCCTCGACAACTTTTAGGGCACTTATGTGCGACCACCAGACGCCGATGACTTGAGCCGAATAATTCAGCAGCCAGAAGAGTCGGCTAGGCAATTCTGGACTCGGTTCCTTACAAAGAAAAATCAAATTGTCGACTGTCCGGATGCGGATGCCTTAGCGGCTTTCAAGCACAACATCCGAGATGAGTGGCTAGCCCGGCACCTTGGTCAGGAAAAGCCGAAATCTATGGCAGCTCTCATGACGCTCATGACCTGCTTTTGTGCGGGAGAAGACAGCTGGCTGGCTCGCAGTAATAACATATCAAAGAACCATGGTACCTCAGATACCAAGGACGGCAATAGCAGGTCACATCGCAACAAGCATAAGCGCCGCATTAACAACGACAATACTGAGGATACGGCAGTCAATGCCGGATTCAAAGGCTCTAAACCCGGTCAACGAAAAAAGCCATTCGAACAAAGTACGCCGGGTCCGTCCATCTTGGACCGTATACTCGATCGCTCATGTCAAATACACGGCACCCCAGACAAGCCAGCCAATCACACCAACAGGGATTGTTGGGTGTTCAAGCAGGCCGACAAGTTAATTGCCGAAAACAAGGACAAGGGGCCGCATAGCAATGACGAGGAGGAGCCCCGGCAGCTGCACACTAGAGGACAGAAGAGGTTTCCCCACAAGTGCGGATGGTGAACATGATATACGCAACCCACATCCCCAAGAGGGAGCGGAAGCGTGCGCTCAGGGACGTATATGCGTTGGAGCCAGTTGCCCCAAAGTTCAACCCTTAGTCCTCCCGTCCGATCACCTTCGATCGCAGGGACCACCCCACTAGTATCCGTCATGGCGGATTCGCCGCACTGGTCCTAGACCCAATCATCGATGGATTTCACATCACTCGAGTCCTTATGGACGGCGGCAGCAGCCTGAACCTGCTTTATCAGGACACAGTGCGCAAAATGGGTATAGACCCCTCAAGGATCAAACCCACGAAAACGACCTTTAAGGGCGTCATTCCAGGTGTAGAGGCCCATTGCACAGGCTCAATTACACTGGAAGTGGTCTTCGGATCCCCGAATAATTTCCGAAGCGAAGAGTTAATCTTTGATATAGTCCCATTCTGCAGTGGTTATCACGCGCTACTCGGGCGAACCGCATTCGCCAGATTCAATGTGGTACCGCATTATGCATACCTCAAGCTCAAGATGCCAGGACCTCGCAGAGTTATTACAGTCAATGGAAACACAGAGCACTCTCTCCGAACATAGGAGCACACCGCGGCCCTCGCAGCAGAAGCGCAAAGCAGCCTCTCAAGGCAATCAACTAGTTCGGCGCTTCAAAGCCCGGACACCTTCAAGCGCGCTCGGGGCAATCGGCAAATAGACCGCCTGGCGCGATCTGAGCTCGGCAGCAATACGGCGGCCACCCCAATCCCAGCCCAACGACGATATTCGTGCCATGCGTACGTAATTACGCATTAAAAATACCATGGGCATAGGTGGGGAGGGGGCACAACTGCGGCACGCCCCAAGACGCGGCCTAAACCGCACTAGGGGATTCCCGTCCGGTTATTTTTCTTTTTCTTTCAGGACCTGAATCTCTGGAAACACTGTCCGGCAGCACTATTGCTGAACACATGATGTAGCAACCAAGGAGGCAGACAACTATGTTATACCACGGAATTCCTAGGTTGATTACAGTAACGAGTGAAATATTCAATTTAACATCATTCCTCAGCTGGCCCTTGGAAGGGACATAGTCCTACTCTTTGCTTATCGCACTATCTGTATCACTCTGCTTTAACGCAATTTTTTAATAAACAATGCATGACATTACGACTATTATTGCATTCTTGTTATATACATATCTATGTGTTCATTAATGACGCCTTGCAACCGTACACCTTGGTACGGCTAATACACCAGGGGCTTACGTACCTCACAATACGGTGTGAAAAGTCCGAACACTTTCACAAGTGCGGCACCCCGAACTTATAGCATTATATGCATTATCTCCGAATCATGTCTTTGGTCAAATGTTGGGTTTGTCCGGCTCCTATGTTTTGGTACCTTATGTTCCGCTCTATTGGCTAAGGTAGCGCTAGGAGAACTACTGCGATTGTGCCCCAGTTCTGCCGGGCTTAGCACCTCAGTAGAGAAAGCTAAAACTGACTGTCATGATAAGGCGAGAGACTGGTCGCTCTTCGGTGAGGTTTTTCGAGTCCCTAAAGACTTATGCCGCTTAGGGCGAGGGGTCGGCCCTGTCCGGCTTACTGGCGTGTATCGCGCCCTAAATTCGGCCTTCCGAATACCAGGGGCTTCGCCGAAATTTAAAATTATAGAATTCTATGGCTAAGTGAGAGTGATAAAGCATTATTAGTCCGGTTGCCTTGTTCGTTGTGCTGAGCACCTCCCTCGAAGGACCCAAATATGGGAACAAGAGTGCTCAGGTTTATCCCGAACACCCCAGCACTCGTGGCATGGGGGCAGAAGTCGAGGACTAGCCATCTCTCAGATTGGATAAACAGCCAAACAGAAGGTAATATTTTAAATTCAAACAAGCGTTGCATAGCGCATATGAAACAAGTTTTCATAAATACAGGATAAAATGAGCAAGTTTACTCAAATATCACATCTTTTGAACACTCATCCGCGATAAGACAGGCACCCGGCAGAACACCCTCGTAGTACATCTCGGGGTGGCGGTGCTCCTTGCCCTCCGGCGGCCCCTCCTTGATCAGCTTCACGGCGTCTAGCTTGACCCACTGCAATTTCACACGGGTGAAAGCCCGGTGTGCACCTTCAATGCAGACAGATCGCTTGACGACCTCCAGCCATGGGCAGGCATCCACAAGCCGCCT
The DNA here is from genome assembly GCF_018294505.1 of Triticum aestivum. Lineage (NCBI taxonomy): Eukaryota > Viridiplantae > Streptophyta > Magnoliopsida > Poales > Poaceae > Triticum > Triticum aestivum. The sequence continues at coordinate 386,539,112 of NC_057806.1, read as the reverse complement.
CACCAGGATGAAGAAGCTGTTCGGAAGGGCGTCGCTAGGCCACAACCGGACAATAAAGCTCTTCATGCCCTGATCGGCCGCCTTGTGCAGCTCGACCATCTGCTTCAGCTGGTCTCTCATTGGCACCGGATGTTCGGCCTCAGCATACTGAGACCAGAACAGCTTCTCCGTCGAGCTTCCGTCCTCGACCTGGTAAAATTGTGCGGCATCGGACACACTGCGGGGCAAATCTGCGAATGCTCCTGAAGAGCTCCGGATCCGGGTAAGTAATCGGTAATTTACTTTTACGTGCTTGCTTTTCATATAGAAAGCCTTACCTGCCGCTATCTTCTTCATCGCGTCGATCTCTTGGAGGGCCTTTTGGGCTTCGACCTTGGCACTTTTTACACTCTCAAGGGCCGTGGGAAGCTCAGACTCCCGCGTCTTGGAGTCAAGCTCCAACGCCTCGTGCTTCGCCACAAGAGCCTGGAGCTCTTGCTGCACCTCGCCCACCTGAGCCTCGTGCTTCTCTCACTCAGTGCGCTCCTTGGCCGCTGTATCTTCGGCCTTGGTCAGCGCTTGCTTCAGGGTCGCCACCTTGGTCGTGGCCCCTGGCAAACATACGATGATCATGTCATTTTGCAATCGCGTCCTCTTTTATATATACATAAGACAAGGTATTACTTACCCTTGTTCTCCTCGAGCTGCCTCTTGGCAAGGCCGAACTCTTTCCTGGACCCCTCGAGGTCCTGCTTCAGTATGGCGACCTCCGCAGTCAGTGCGGCAGATGCCAGCAGCGAAGCCTGCATACGCATATTGACATACTTATATTAGACTCCTACGATATTATTTGATCCTCTGTTCGGCTTTTCTTTGTGAACACCGAACAAAGCATCAGGGGCTACTATCTATGCGGTAATATTTCTACTACAATTTAAAACACTTACCTCAAAGCCTATTAGAAGGCTGGCACAGGCTTCAGTCAATCCACTTTTGGCGGACTGAACATTCTGGATCACCGCACTCATGATAGTGCGGTGCTCCTCGTCGATGGAAGCGTTGCGAAGCGCTTCCAGCAGATTGTCCGGTGCCTCTGGATGGACAGAGGTCACCGGCACAGGCGTCTTGCCCCTCTTAGAAGGAGGCCGCCTGCCCGAGCCCAAAACCGCTGGAGGGTCCGGCACGGTGTTCGGCTGAGGGCTTAACTCGGAGCTCTCAGGGGCCCCGTCCCCGCAGCTCCCGGAGTCTGGAAGGTCGCCTTGAGGCGCCTCTAGGACTGTCTCCCCTCGATCCGGTGCCTCTTGATACAACACCTCGGCGTCGTCGGCAGGATGAGGGGAGGTGGCGGTCGGGACTGGATCGCTATCCATGTCTGACAAGCCCAAGGAGCCGTCTGATGATACATCGATACTGGCTCGTGGCGGCCTGCATAATTGCGTTCGACATTAGGGAAAGCAGTGTGACAAACGAATCCTAGGAGTTACTCTGGTATCCGAATACTTACGATCTGCCCGGGGGCTTGACCCTAGGCCACCACTCGCCTTCGCCTTCGTCGGCGGCGGTGGAACTGTCCGGAAGGAGAGTCCTTCCCTTCTTGGACCCTCCGGCCTCCCCGGTTGGGGCGGCCTTCCTTTTCTTGTCTCCCCTAGTCGGTGGGGGAGCGTCTTCTTCTTCCTCTTCCTCGTCTTCAGGGGAAGAGTGTGCCGCAGAGTCATCGGACGGTGAGTCCGACGACGCCTGGCGTTGGGAACTCTTTCGGGTTCCCTTGGCCTTCTTGGTCTTCTCCGGCACCTTATAAGGGGCCGGAGTCTGCATCTTCGCCAGAAGAGCGTCTGCCGGGCTTTCGGGCAAAGGAGCCGGACAGTCGATCTGTCCGGCCATCTTCTGCCGGTCCTGTCAAAGGTACGGGAGTTTAGATCCCGCATAGAGTCAATATATATAAAAAATAATTATCCTGTGAAAGGTAAAACAACTTACCGCACTGGCTTGGCGCTTCACGCTGAATCCGCGATCCTCAGTAATAGGGGGAGGGACCTCGGCACTTTTGAACAGCACCCTCCAGGCGTCTTCATGAGTTGTGTCGAAGAGCCTGTTCAGAGTTCGGTGTTGCGCCGGATTGAACTCCCACAAGTTGAACTCCCATTGTTGGCACGGGAGTATCCGGCGGATGAGCATAACCTGGACTATGTTGACAAGCTTGAGCTTCTTGTCCACCTTGTTTTGAATACATGTTTGGAGTCCGGTCAGCTCTTTCGAACTACCCCAGGACAGACCCTTCTCTTTCCAGGAGGTGAGCCGCGTGGGGATGCCAGATCGGAACTCGGGGGCCGCTGCCCATGCAGGGTCACGCGGCTCGGTGATATAGAACCACCCCGATTGCCACCCCTTTATGGTTTCCACAAAGGAGCCCTTGATCCATGTTATGTTGGGCATCTTTCCCACCATGGCGCCTCCACACTCTGCCTGGCGGCCACCCACCACCTTCGGCTTGACATTGAAGGTCTTCAGCCATAAGCTGAAGTGGGGTTTGAAGCGGAGGAAGGCCTCGCACACGACGATAAACGCTGAGACGTTGAGGATGAAGTTCGGGGCCAGATCGTGGAAATCCAGGCCGTAATAAAACATGAGCCCTCGGACGAAGGGATGGAGAGGGAACCCCAGTCCGCGGAGGAAATGGGTGAGGAATACTACCCTCTCATGGGGCCTAGGGGTGGGGATGAGCTGTCACTCATCTGGGAGCCGGTGTGCGATGTCGTCGGGCAGGTATCCGGCTCTCCTCAGTTTCTTGATGTCTCCCTCCGTGACAGAGGAGACCATCCACTTGCCTCCCTCTTCGGACATGATTGGAGAAGGTCGAGGTGGGAAGTGCGGACTTGGGTGCTAGAGCTCGAGTGTGCAAAAATGGATGGGTAAGGGAGGAAGAAGGCGTGGATAGAAAGGTGAATCCTTATCCCTTTATATGGGCGGACGAAACTAAGCGTCCCCACTTGCCTAGTAAAACTTGCTTATCCCCCAAGCGCCGCAATTGATGGCGCGGTTGGGTTACCCACTCCCGTATTGATGAGAATCCTGTAATAAGGGGACACGATCTCTGCTTTGACAAGACGTGTCGAAAAACTGCCTCGCGTTATGTGCGGGGCTGGTTAAAAGAAACGGTTCGAATAATCACCAGGCCATGATGTAACGTCATGCTGCCAAAACAAGCCAGCAAATTAGATCTGCAAAAATATTATTCTCTCTACGGTGGAATGTGGAACTTATTTTGCAGGGTCGGACACTATCCTTGTATTCAAATTCTTCTGCGGTGTATTCGAAGAAGGAACCCGCCTTGCAATGCCGAAGACAATATTGCACGCCGGACTCATCGTCATTGAAGCCTGGTTCAGGGGCTACTGAGGGAGTCCTCGATTAGGGGGTCTCCAGACAGCCGGACTATCTCCATTGGCCGGACTGTTAGACTATGAAGATACAAGATTGAAGACTTCGTCTCATGTCCGGATGGGACTCTACTTGGCGTGTAAGGCAAGCTAGGCAATACGGATATGGATATCTCCTCCTTTGTAACCGACCTTGTGTAACCCTAACCCTCTCCGGTGTCTATATAAACCGAAGGGTTTTAGTCCATAGGACAACAACCATAACATACAATCATGCCATAGGCTAGCTTCTAGGGTTTAGTCTCTCTGATCTCGTGGTAGGTCTACTCTTGTACTACCCATATCATCAATATTAATCAAGCAAGACGTAGGGTTTTACCTCCATCAAGAGGGCCCGAACCAGGGTAAAACATGGTGTCCCCTGCCTCTTGTTACCATCCGGCCTAGACACACAGTTCGGGACCCCCTACCCGAGATTTGCCGGTTTTGACACCGACACTCCTCTTCAGAGATGCACCTTTCAAGAACACCAGTAGTGCTTTTCTTGTATAGTTCACCTTCATGAACTTTATAGGCTTTCGTACGCCGGACAATGCGACGGGCCTCATTTTGATCATCAGGGAGCTCCTGCCTATTAAGGTAGGACATGAAGGGTTCGGTCCAAGGGGCGATGACGGCCAAAATCTCATGAGACGAAGGTGTTATCTCTATATCCGAACACCCGATGACATATGTATTGAGTTCGGCTGGTGGTGGTATGATTGGGTCGGAATTAGCGTCTCCACACTCATCCTGCCATACCACGGATGGCTTAAACAACCTTTCTACAAAGGTGTTAGACAGGACTGGGTCGCGCTTGGCACCCATGCAAGCGAGTATGTCCGCTGCCTGATTGTTGTCCCGAGCAACATGATGAAATTCGAGCCCCTCGAACCGAGCCAATATTTTTAATATGGCATTTCGATAAGCTACCATTTTTGGATCCTTCACATCAAATTCTCCGTTAACCAGAGATATTGCGAGGTTGAATCTCCACGCACCTCTAGGCGTTGTATGCCCATGGATACGGCCATGCGGAGACCATGCAATAGCGCCTCATATTCGGCAGCATTGTTTGAGTCCGTGTACAAGATTTGTAGTACGTAGCGGACTGTTTCCCCTGTGGGGGATGTCAGGATGACTCCATCCCCTAGTCCAGCTAGCATTTTTGAGTCGTCGAAATACATGGTCCAGTGGGAGTATGACCCGTACTCTTTAGGGAGTTCGGCTTCCGTCCATTCTGCGACAAAGTTAGCCAACACCTGAGATTTAATAGCTCGGCGTGGTTTGTATGTTATTTCAAACGGTAAGAGCTCGATGGCTCACTTGGTTATGTGGCCTGTGGCATCCTTATTGTTTATGATATCATTAAGTGGTACTTCGGATGCCACTATAATCGAACACTCTTGAAAGTAGTGTCAGAGCTTCCGAGATGCTGTGAACACCGCATAGGTGATTTTTTGATAGTGAGGGTATCGTGACTTGCATGGTGTGAGAACCTATGATACGTAGTAGACTGGTTTTTGGACAAGAAATTTTTGTCCCTCTTCCTATCATTCAACGACGAGCACAACACTTACAACCTGATGGGTTGCTGAGATATAAAGCAGCATGGGCTCATCAACACTTGGTGCGGCTAGGATTGGATTGCCCGCTAATAGAGTCTTCATTTCTTCCAGTCCGGTTGTGGCCACATCCGTCCATTCAAAGTTGTCTATGCGCCTTAGCAGTCTATAAAGTGGTAATGCTTTTCCCCCAGTGTGGAGATAAAGCGGCTTAAGGCCGCTATGCACCCTGCTAGCTTTTGTACTTGTTTGAGATCGGTTGGCGTAGCCAGTTGCGACAAGGCTCGGATTTTAGCTGGGTTTGCTTCAATTCCTCTATGGGAGATGATAAACCCTAGTAGCTTTTCAGCCGGAACGCCGAAGACGCATTTTTCTGGATTGAGCCTTATGTCATATGTTCGGAGGTTATCAAACGTGAGGCAGAGATCATCCACCAATGTTTCGATGCGTTTAGTCTTGACGACTACATCGTCCACGTATGCCTCCACTTTCTTGCCAATTTGTTTCTCTAAGCATGTCTGGATCATGCGTTGATACGTGGCACCAGTGTTTTTGAGCCCAAAGGGCACAGTGTTGAAGTAGAAATTCCCGTACAGAGTGATAAACACCGTTGCGGCCTGGCCGGATTTCTTCATTTTTATCTGATGGTATCCGGAGTAAGCATCAAGGAACCATAATGAGTCATGTCCTGTCATTGCATCGATGATCTGATCGATGTGGGGCAATGGGAAAGGATCCTTAGGGCAAGCCTTGTTTAAGTCTTTCAAGTCGACACAAAGGCGCCAGGATTTATCCTTCTTTCTTACCATGACCAAATTGGCTAGCCAATTCGGATGTTTAATTTCTCTGATGAATCTCGCTTCCAGTAACTTGGCCAGCTCCTCCCCATAGCTTGTCTCTTGGGTTCGGAAACTCGTCTCAGTGATTGCTTTACCGGTTTGAACCATTTGATGATGTTGAGGCTGTGTTCGGCTAGCCTACGTGGGATTCCGGGCATATCTGAAGGATGCCAGGCGAATATATCCCAGTTTTCTTGTAGGAATGCACGCAAAGCGGCATCTACCGTTGGGTCCAGCTGTGCTCCAATGGATGTCGTTTTATTAGGGTCCGTCAGATGCACCTGAAATTTGATGATTTCATCTGCTGGCTTAAAGGAGGTAGATTTAGATCTATTGTCAAGGATTACGTCATCCTTGTCCACCGTGGATCGTAAGGTGGTTAATTCTTTGGCCGCAAAGGCTTCAGAGAGTGCCTCGAGGGCCAAGGATGCGGTTTTGTTTTCGGCGCCCCTAGGGTTTCCCCTAGGGGCGGCGGCCAGGGCAGATGGGATCTTCCCTAGGGTGACTTGCCCCCCAAGCCGGGAGGTGGGAAGCCCTAGGGGGCGCCCCCAACCCTCCTGGTTACATGAGATGGGGTGAGGGGGGCGCTCAGCCCCTTAGGGCTAATTTGGTTGTCAGGGATCCTTCTGGGATCCCCCTTCTTTCCCTGGGTGGGAGATCCACAAGCTAAATCAACCCGGGGGAGGCTACGGCGCATTTTGGTGACCCACGAAGCGGAGGGACCCCCACCCTTTCCTCGACCCTTCCCCGGGTGGGACTTTGAGGCCGCCAAAGGTCGGGGACGAAATCCTCTTCTCGCTCGCTCTCGTAACTGATAGGCGGCGGTCTTCTGTCCTTCCCAATTTCCCATTTCTGCACTACCGTCTGTGCTACCAAATGGCAAGATAACTCCCCCGTCCATGGGAGGGGATTCCATCTGACAGGTAAATTCCCTCGATGGGGCTTTGCTTCCTTGGGTTTGCTGCCCGTGCGACCAAACGTGGCCTTAGTGGGCTGGTTTGCCCCCTCCCCTTGGCCCATGGGGCCCCCAACACTTGTCGGGGCCCCCCGAAACCCCTTTCGGTGATGCTGGTCATCACCCGGTACCCCCGGAACAATTCCGGACTCCAATACCCTTCGTCCAATATATCGATCTTCACCTCCGGGCCTTTCCGGAGTTCCTCGTCATGTCCGGGATCTCATCCGGGACTCCGAAAAACCTTCGGTAACCACCATAATGACTCAACTATACTTATATCGTCACCAAACATTAAGTGTGTAGACCTTGCGGGTTCGAAAACTATGAAGATGTGACCGAGACACCTCTGCGGTCAATAACCAATAGCGGGACCTAGATGCCCATATTGGTTCCTACATATTCTACGAAGATCTTATTGGTTGAACCTCGATGTCAAGGCTTCAGCTAATCCTGTATGCAGTTCCCTTTGTATATCGGTATGCTACTTGCCCAAGATTCCACCATTGGTATCTCCATACCTAGTTCAATCTCGTTACCGGCAAGTCTATTTACTCATTCCGTAATACAAGATCCCGTGACTAACTCATTGGTCATATTGCTTACAAGCTTATTGTGATGTTGTATTACCGAGTGGGCCCTGAGATACCTCTCCATCATACGGAGTGACAAATCCCAGTCTTGATATATGCCAACTCAACAGAGACCCTCGGAGATACCTGTAGAGTACCTTTATAGTCACCCAGTTACGTCGCGACATTGGGTACGCACAAGGTACTCCTCTGGTGTGAGTGAGTTGCATGATCTCATGGTCATAGGAACATATACTTGGCATGCATAAAACGATAGCAATAAACTTGACATGATGATATGCTACGTTCATAGTTTGGGTCTTGTCCATCACACCATTCTCCTAATGATGTGATCCCATTATCAAATGACAACTCATGTCTATGACTAGGAAACCATAGCCATCTTTGATCAACGAGCTAGTCCGGTAGAGGCTCACTAGGGACATGTTGTTGTCTATGTACCCACACATGTATTTGAGTTTCTAATCAATACAATTATAGCATGGATAATAAATGATTATAATGAACAAGGAAATATGATAATAACCACTTTATTATTGCCTCTAGGGCATATTTCCAACACTCTCCCACTTGCACTAGAGTCAATAATCTAGCATTACATGGTAATGAATCTAACACCCATAAAGTTTGGGTGTTGATCATGCTTTGCCCGTGGTAGAGGTTTAGTTAACGGATCTACAACATTTAGATCCATATGTATCTTGCAAATGTTTATGTCTTCCTCCTTGACCTAATCGCAGATGGAATTGAAGCGTCGCTTTATGTGTCTGGTCCTCTTGTGAAACCTTGGTTCCTTAGCTAGAGCAATGGCACCAGCGTTATCACAGAACAAAGTCATTGGGTCTAGTGCACTTGGCACAACTCCAAGATCTGTCATGAACTGCTTCATCCAGACACCTTCTTTCACTGCCTCCGAGGCATCCATGTACTTCGCTTCACACATAGAATCGGATGGGGAACATAGTAATTTCAAAAAAATTCCTACGCACACGGAAGGTAATGGTGATGCATAGCAATGAGAGGAGAGAGTGTCATCTACGTACCATCGTAGACCGTAAGCGTAAGCATTATGACAACACGGTTGATGTAGTCGTGCGTCTTCACGATCGACCGATCCTCAGTATCGAACGTACGGCACCTCTGCGTTAAGCACACGTTCAGCTCGGTGACGTCCCGTGAACTCATGATCCAATAGAGCTTCCGGGAAGAGCTTCGTCAGCACGACGGCATGGTGACGGTGTTGATGAAGCTACCGACGCAGGGCTTCGCCTAAGCACTGCTATGATATGACCGAGGTGGATTATGGTGGAGGGGGGCACCGCACACGGCTAAAAGATCAATGATCAATTGTTGTGTCTCCAAGGGGTGCCCCCTCCCCGTATATAGAGGAGTGGAGGAGGGGGAGGGGGCCGGCCTCCTATGGCGCGCCCCATGAGGAGTCCTACTCCCACTGGGAGTAGGACACCCCCTTCCCAGTAGGAGTAGGAGTAGGAGAGGAAGGGAGAGAAGAAGAGAAGGAAAGGGGGTGCCCCCACCTCCTTGTCCAATTCGGACTAGAGGGGGGCATGCGGCTGCCCTGGCCGCCCCTCCTCTTCTCCCACTAAGGCCCATTTAGGCCCAATATACTACCCGGGGGGTTCCGGTAACCCCCCGGTACTCCGGTATATATCTGAAACCTCCCGAAACACTTCCAGCGTCTGAACATAGTCGTCCAATATATCGATCTTTACGTCTTGACCATTTCGAGGCTCCTCGTCATGTCCGTGATCATATCCGGGACTCCGAACTACTTTCGGTACATCAAAACACAAAAACTCATAATATCGATCGTCACAGAACTTTAAGCGTGCGGAACCTACGGGTTCAAGAACTATGTAGACATGACCGAGACACATCTCCGGTCAATAACCAATAGCGGAACCTGGATGCTCATATTGGTTCCTACATATTCTACGAAGATCTTTATCGGTCAAACCGCATAACAACACATGTTGTTCCCTTTGTCATTGGTATGTTACTTGCCCGAGATTCGGTCGTCGGTATCTCAATACCTAGTTCAATCTCGTTACCGGCAAGTCTCTTTATTCATTCTGTAATGCATCATCCCGTAACTAACTCATTAGTCACATTTCTTGCAAGGCTTATAATGATGTGCATTACCGATAGGCCCAGAGATACCTCTCCGACAATCGGAGTGACAAATCCTATTCTCGATCTATGCCAACTCAGCGAACACCATCGGAGACACCTGTAGAGCACCTTCATAATCACCCAGTTACGTTGTGACGTTTGGTATCACACAAAGTGTTCTTCCGGTAATCGGGAGTTGTATAATCTCATAGTCATAGGAACATGTATAAGTCATGAAGAAAGCAATAGCAATAAACTAAACGATCAAGTGCTAAGCTAACTGAATGGCTCATGTCAATCACATAATTCTCCTAATGATGTGATCCCGTTGATCAAATGACAACTCAAGTCTATGGCTAGGAAACTCAACCATCTTTGATCAATGAGCTAGTCAAGTAGAGGCATACTAGTGACACTATGTTTGTCTATGTATTCACACATGTATTATGTTTCCGGTTAATACAATTCTAGCATGAATAATAAACATTTATCTTGATATGAGGAAATAAATAATAACTTTATTATTGCCTCTTGGGTATATTTCCTTCAGTCTCCCACTTGCACTAGAGTCAATAATGTAGATTACACAGTAATGATTCTAACACCCATGGAGTCTAGGTGCTGATCATGTTTTGCTCATCGAAGAGGCTTAGTCAATGGGTCTGCAACATTCAGATCCGTATGTATTTTGCAAATCTCTATTTCTCCGGACTTGATCCCGGATGGAATTGAAGCGTCTCTTGATGTGCTTGGTTCTTTTGTGAAGTCTGGATTCCTTTGCTAAGGCAATTGCACCAGTATTGTCACAAAAGATTTTCATTGGACCCGATGCACTAGGTATGACACCTAGATGGGATATGAACTCCTTCGTCCAGACTCCTTCTTTTGCTACTTCCGATGCATGTATGTACTCCGCTTCACACGTAGATCCTGCCACGACACTTCGTTTAGAACTGCTCCAACTAACAGCTCCACCGTTCAATATAAATACGTATCCAGTTTGCGATTTAGAATCATCCAGATCAGTGTCAAAGCTTACATCGATGTAACCATTTACGACGAGCTCTTCGTCACCTCCATAAATGAGAAACATATCCTTAGTCCTTTTCAAGTATTTTAGGATGTTCTTGACCGTTGTCCAGTGATCCATTCCTGGATCACTTTGGTACCTCCCTGCTAAACTAATAGCAAGGCACACATCATGTCTGGTACACAGCATTGCATACATGATAGAGCATATGGCTGAAGCATAGGGAACATTTTTCATTTTCTCTCTGTCTTCTGCAGTGGTCGGGCATTGAGTCTTACTCAACTTCACACCTTGTAACACAGGCAAGAACTTTTTCTTTGCTTGATCCATTTTGAACTTCTTCAAAACTTTATCAAGGTATGTGCTTTGTGAAAGTCCAATTAAGCCTCTTGATCTATCTCTATAGACCTTGATGCCCAATATATAAGCATCTTCTCCGAGGTCTTTCATTGAAAAACTCTTATTCAAGTATCCTTTTATGCTATCCAGAAATTCTATATCATTTCCAATCAACAATATGTCATCCACATATAATATTAGAAATGCTACAGAGCTCCCACTCACTTTCTTGTAAATAGAGGCTTCTCCAAAAGTCTGTATAAAACCATATGCTTTGATCACACTATCAAAACGTTTATTCCACCTCCGAGAGGCTTGCACCAGTCCATAAATGGATCGCTGGAGCTTGCACTCTTTGTTAGCACCCTTTGGATCGACAAAACCTTCTGGTTGCATCATATACAACTCTTCTTCCAGAAATCCATTCAGGAATGCATTTTTGACATTGATTTGCCAAATTTCATAATCATAAAACATGGCAATTGCTAACATGATTCGGACAGACTTAAGCATCGCTACAGGTGAGAAAGTCTCATCATAGTCAACCCCTTGAACTTGTCGAAAACCTTTCGCAACAAGTCGTGCTTTGTAGATTGTAACATTATCGTTAGCGTCGGTCTTCTTCTTGAAGATCCATTTATTCTCGATGGCTTGCCGATCATCGGGCAAGTCAACCAAAGTCCACACTTTGTTCTCATACATGGATCCCATCTCAGATTTCACGGCCTCAAGCCATTTTGTGGAATCTGGGCTCACCATCGCTTCTTTATAGTTCGTAGGTTCGTCATGGTCAAGTAACATGACTTCCAGAACAGGATTACCATACCACTCTGGTGAAGATCTTACTCTGGTTGACCTACGAGGTTCGGTAGTAACTTGATCTGAAGTTTCATGATCTTCATCATTAGCTTCCTCACTAATTGGTGTAGGTGTCATAGGAACCGGTTTCTGTGATGAACTACTTTCCAATAAGGGAGCAGGTACAGTTACCTCATCAAGTTCTACTTTCCTCCCACTCACTTCTTTCGAGAGAAACTCCTTCTCTAGAAAGGATCCATTCTTAGCAACAAATGTCTTGCCTTCGGATCTGTGATAGAAGGTGTACCCAACAGTTTCTTTTGGGTATCCTATGAAGACACATTTCTTCGATTTGGGTTCAAGCTTATCAGGTTGAAGCTTTTTCACATAAGCATCACAGCCCCAAACTTTAAGAAACGACAACTTTGGTTTCTTGCCAAACCATAGTTCATAAGGCGTCGTCTCAACGGATATGGTGCCCTATTTAACGTGAATGTAGCCGTCTCTAAAGCATAACTCCAAAATGATAGCGGTAAATCAGTAAGAGACATCATAGATCGCATCATATCTAGTAAAGTATGGTTACGATGTTCGGACACACCATTACGCTGTGGTGTTCCGGGTGGCATGAGTTGCGAAACTATTCCGCATTGTTTCAAATGTAGACCAAACTCATAACTCAAATATTGTCCTCCACGATCAGATCGTAGAAACTTTATTTTCTTGTTACGATGATTTTCCACTTCACTCTGAAATTCTTTGAACTTTTCAAATGTTTCAGACTTATGTTTCATTAAGTAGATATACCCATATCTGCTCAAATCATCTATGAAGGTGAGAAAATAACGATACCCGCTGCGAGCCTCAATATTCATTGGACCACATACATCAGTATGTATGATTCCTAATAAATATGTTGCTCGCTCCATTGTTCCGGAGAACGGCGTTTTAGTCATCTTGCCCATGAGGCATGGTTCGCAAGTACCAAGTGATTCATAATCAGGTGATTCCAGAAGTCCATCAGTATGGAGTTTCTTCATGCGCTTTACACCAATATGACCTAAACGACAGTGCCACAAATAAGTTGCACTATCATTATCAACTTTGCATCTTTTGGCTTCAACATTATGAATATGTCTATTACTACTATCGAGATTTAACACAAATAGACCACTCTTCAAGGGTGCATGACCATAAAAGATATTACTCATATAAATAGAACAATCATTATTCTCAGATTTAAATGAATAACCGTCTCACATCAAACAAGATCTAGATATAATGTTTATGCTTAATGCTCGCACCAAATAACAATTATTCAGGTCTAAAATTAATCCTAAAGGTAGATGTAGAGGTAGCGTGCCGACGGCGATCACATTGACTTTGGAACCATTTCCCACGCGCATCGTCACCTCATCCTTTACCAATCTTCGCTCAATCCGTAGTCGCTGTTTCGAGTTGCAAATATTAGCAACAAAACCAGTATTAAATACCCAGGTGCTAGTACAAGCTCTAGTAAGGTACACATCAATAGCATGTATATCTCATATACCTTTGTTCACCTTGACATCCTTCTTATCCGCCAAATACTTGGGGCAGTTCCGCTTCCAATGACCAGTCTGTTTGCAGTAGAAGCACTCAGTCTCAGGCTTAGCTCCAGACTTGGGTTTCTTTTCCTGAGCAGCAACTTCTTTGTCTTTCTTTTTGAAGTTCCCCTTCTTCTTCCCTTTACCTTTTTTGTTGAAACTAGTGGTCTTGTTGACCATCAACACTTGATGCTCCTTCTTGATTTCTACCTCCACAGCCTTTAGCATTGCGAAGAGCTCGGGAATTGTATTATCCATCCCTTGTATATTATAGTTCATCACGAAGCTCTTGTAGCTTGTTAGCAATGATTGAAGAACTCTGTCAATGACACTATCAACAGGAAGATTAACTCCCAGTTGAGTCAAGTGGTTATGGTACCCAGACATTCTGAGTATATGTTCACTGACAGAACTATTGTCCTCCATCTTGCAGCTATAGAACTTATTGGAGACTTCATATCTCTCAATCCAGGCATTTGCTTAAAATATTAACTTCAATTCCTGGAACATCTCATATGCTCCATGATGTTCAAAACATCGTTGAAGTCCCGGTTCTAAGTCGTAAAGCATGGCACACTGAACTTTCGAGTAGTCATCAGCTTTGCTCTGCCACACGTTCTTAACATCATCAGCAGCATCTGCAGCAGGCCTGGCACCCAGCGGTGCTTCCAGGACGTAATTCTTCTGTGCAGCAATGAGGATAATCCTCAAGATACGGACCCAACCCGTGTAATTGCTACCATCATCTTTCAACTTTGCTTTCTCAAGGAACGCATTAAAATTTAACGGAACAACATCACGGGACATCTATCTACAACAACATAGACAAGCAAAAATACTATCAGGTACTAAGTTCATGATAAATTTAAGTTCAGTTAATCATATTACTTAAGAACTCCCACTTAGATAGATATCCCTCTAATCATCTAAGTGATTATGTGATCCAAATCAACTAAACCATAACCGATCATCACGTGAAATGGAGTAGTTTTCAATGGTGAACATCACTATGTTGATCATATCTACTATATGATTCACGCTCGACCTTTCGGTCTTAGTGTTCCGAGGCCATATATGCATATGCTAGGCTCGTCAAGTTTAACCCGAGTATTCTGCGTGTGCAAAACTGGCTTGCACCCGTTGTATAAGAACGTTGAGCTTATCACACCCGATCATCACGTCGTGTCTCGGCACGACGATCTTTTGCAACGGTGCATACATAGGGAGAACACTTGTACCTTGAAATTTTTAGTGACAGATCATCTTATAATTTTACCGTCAATCAAAGCAGAATAAGATGCATAAAGGATAAACATCACATGCAATCAATATAAGTGATATGATATGGCCATCATCATCTTGTGCCTTTGATCTCCATCTCCAAAGCACCATCGTGATCACCATTGTCACCGGCGCGACACCTTGATCTCCATCGTAGCATCGTTATCGTCTTGCCAACTATTGCTTCTACGACTATCGCTGCCACTTAGTGATAAAGTAAAGCAATTACATGGCGATTGCATTTTATACAATAAAGTGACAACCATATGGCTCTTGCCAGTTGCTGATAACTCCGTTACAATATATGATCATCTCATACAATAAAATATAGCATCATGCCTTGACCATATCACATCACAACATGCCCTGCAAAAACAAGTTAGACGTCCTCTACTTTGTTGTTGCAAGTTTTACATGGCTGCTACGGGCTGAGCAAGAACCGTTCTTACCTACGCATCAAAACCACAATGATAGTTCGTCAAGTTAGTGTTGTTTTAACCTTCAACAAGGACCGGGCGTAGTCACACTCGGTTCAACTAAAGTTGGAGAAACTGACACCCACCAGCCACCTGTGTGCAAAGCACGTCGGTAGAACCAGTCTCGTGTAAGCGTACACGTAATGTCGGTACGGGCCGCTACATCCAACAATACCACCGAACCAAAGTATGACATGCTGGTAAGAAGTATGACTTGTATCGCCCAGAACTCACTTGTGTTCTACTCGTGCATAAAACATCTACGCATAAACCTGGCTCGGATGCCACTGTTGGGGAACGTAGTAATTTCAAAAAAATTCTTATGCACACACAAGATCATGGTGATGCATAGCAATGAGTGGGGAGAGTGTCATCTACATACCCTCGTAGACCGTAAGCGGAAGCGTTCTGATAACGCGGTTGATGTAGTCGTACGTCTTCGTGGTCGAACGATCCTCAGTACCGAATGTACGGCACCTCCGCGTTCAACACACGTTCAGCTCGGTGACATCCCGTGAAGTCACGATCCAGTAGAGCTTCCGGGGAGAGCTTCATCGGCACGATGGCGTGGTGACGGTGTTGATGAATCTACCGACGCAGGGCTTTGCCTAAGCACTGCTACGATATGACCAAGGTGGATTATGATGGAGGGGGGGCACCGCACACGGCTAAAAGATCAATGATAAATTGTTGTTGTTGGATTTCGGGTTTCGGCAGACCCTTGAGGTTCGAACACTGGGGTGCGCGCGGAGATTTCGCCTCCTACCTACCTGCACTCCTCCGCCATGCTAGGACCTAAAACTAAGGAAAGAACAACACAAGAGACACAGGGTTTATACTGCTTCGGGCCACCGATGTGGTGTAATACCCTACTCCAGTGTGTGGTGTGGTGGATTGCCTCTTGGGCTGATGATGATGAACTATACAAGGAAGAACAGCCTCGCGAGGGTCTGTTCTTGGCTAGGGCGATGAACTGCTGGGAGGAGTTCAGTCACCTTTATCTCTCTCTCTAACTGACCAAATGACAGAGACCCTTTCGATCTAACCGACCGACCGACCCCCGGCTATGTGGGTGGCTGGTCCTATTTATAGAGGCCCTGGTCCTCTTCCCAAATATTGAGTGGGAAGGGAGCCAACAATGGCGGGCTAATTTGAAAGGGGACAACAAGTATCAGCTATCCTGGCAAAAGTAGTCTTCGCCTGCGCAAAGCTCTGGTGATGACACCGTCTTGGGCTCCACGGTGACCTCCGTCTCGTAGTCCTCCTAGTCTTGGTCTCGTTACACCGAAATGGCAACCTTTGCCTGATGCCTCGGTACTCCGCGGCTGCGCTTGCCCCCTTTGCACCAAATAGGAAAGGAGGATGTTGCGCAGCTGGCACTCGCCTGGCGCCCTGAGTCATCATGGCTTGCGTCACGGGCACCTCACGAGGTACCCCGCCTTGATTTCTCCGCCTCCTCGTGAGCCAGCCTGACGAGGCCATGCCTGAGGAAGCTCCGCGTCGTCCGCCCCGTGAGGCTTGGCCCTTCGCGAGGGTCTTGGGTTTGTGTTGGTGAAGATGGGCCGTGCTGGGCCCCCCTTTGAGCCACGCCGCAGGCCGCAGGCAAGCAAGTCTAGGGACCCCGGTTCCCAGAACCATACAGTAGCCCCCAGGCCCAAGGCGCGCCCGGACTTGGCCGTGCGGGGAGGCGGAAGGGCAAGAGCGAAGCGCCGCGGGTCCTAACAGCCTACGGCCTTAGGCGCCGCGTGGCGGTGGACTGGACGTGGGCGCCTTAGCACCCGCGCGGGTTGATAAGGGAGTGGCATCCGCCTAGGCCCTGCTTCCTGCTTCCCCGGTTGCTTCTCAGATCCCCTTTCTTGCGCCTCTCCTTCCTTCCTCAGAAATTTCCATATCTGCTCCGACCGTGCGACTTAGGATGCCATGGCGCCTCGCCAGCCCCCGGCCGCAGCTTGGTACTCGTTTGCCCTGGACCCGCCGAACGTGTCGGAGGTGAGCCTTGCTCGGTTGCGCCGGATGGCGACGGCGCGGGGCATCGACGGGGCGAAGGTGTTCAAGGCCGGCTCCGCCACCCCTGAGGGTCAAAGGAGCACCTTCTATCCGCTCTTCGTAAGCGCCATTGTTGCTGGCCTGGTGCCTCCCTTCTCCGAGTTCTTCTTCTCTGTCCTCCGCCATTACAAGCTACAGGCCCTGCATCTCCATCCCAACTCCGTCCTTCTCCTGGAAATCTTTGCTTATTATTGTGAGGCCCGCGTTGGGGTGCAGCCCTCAGTGGCCTTGCTGTGCCACTACTTCTACCTCCGGACCTCTCGCTGTCCTGCTTCCGCGTGCGCAAGCTTCGTCGTGTACGGTGGCGCCATTGCCATCTCGAATCCTGGGAAAAGGATTGAGGGCTTCAGGAGCAAGTGGGTCTTGGTGGATGCTGGGCGCATCCACCCTCGGTTGATCTTGCCCACGAAACAGCCCACGAGCTCCAGCGACTGGGGTCGAGCAGAGCTCGCGGATCCCCGCGCGAAGATGGTGTTGGAGAAGATGGACGCGGATCTGGGGCCGACCGACATGGTGGCGACAAAGCTGACCGGCGCATCGCTGCTGAGGGAGTTCCTGGAGCATTAGCTGGCTCCGCTTCGGCAGTACTCACTTCCAATGTGGAGGCCCCGTCCGAGCCCCGCGGTCTTGGCCGACGGAGACCTGGCTGCGGTTCTCCAATCTCTGATCAGGGGCAATGTGGCGAGGTTGGAGGGCGCTCCTACGCCCTTGTTCCTCCGTGACGACTGGGAGCGGGTGGTGAAGTCCATGCCCGTCTTCAACGGGGAGGGGCCCGTGCCCCTGGAAGCTCCTGAGGGACCGGTGATCGTGCCCTCCGACGACTCCAGCAAAGGGGAGGAAGGAGGGGTGCGGGGAAAAGGGCCTGACTCCAAGGCGACTGACGGAGAGTCGAGGGCTCCCCTCCCCTGGCGCAGGTCCCGCGTTCTCCGCCTCTCCCTGAGCGATGACGATGATGGTGACGACGAAGACGACGAGGAGGACAACGACGAGCAGGACGGCGGGAGCTCGCCCCCGATTCCGAAGAAGGACAGGACCGGGCTAATCTCCCGCGGGTCTCCCCCGGCCCCGGGGCGAACCACAGACGCACCTTCTGCCTCCAAGCTTCCCGAGGTTGACCCCTCCAGCCGGCTTTCAGGCTTCAAATTTGGCCGGAGGCCGCTTGAGCTCACTGGCGACGACCCGTAAGCATTCGATTCTTGTCTTTATCTCTTGCTCTGCTTCTGAGGCTTGACGCCCGCATCTTTTGGATAGGCTGGCGCCCGCAGCAAAGAAGCCAAAGGGGGCTGCCGAGGTTCCTACCGTGGCAGCGCCCCTGCATGCGAAGGAGGGTGACTGTGATGCACAGGCTTCTCCTGCCCGGTCGTCGTCGCGAGGCCTGGCTGAGCCGGCTGGGGCGAGCTCAGCCCCCGCAGCCCAAGTGGCTCCCGAGGTGCTCTCGCCTGCCGCCGCCACCACAGCTGTCGGGGCGCGGCAGACTCCGCCTTAGGATGCTACGGCCGTGCTGCCTCCTTCTCCTCCTACTCCACCGGCCGCTGTCTCTCCGACTCCTTCTGCCGTTCTGGATCGTGTTGTTGCCGAGCTGGACCGACTACGGCAGGATCTTCTTGGCGCCGACCCTCGCTTGGTGGCCGGGCGCCTGGAGCTGGCTTCTGGATGGGTTCGCTCCAACACTTCGATTTGGGCGGCGCTGGTCCAGGCCTTGACGGAATGCGACAAGGAGAAGCAGGCCGTCCTTGAGGCGAAGGCTGCTCGTGATGCATCCCTGTGGAGGTGGTCGACGTCCGTGGTCGCTGCAAGGCGCTGGAGGACGAGTTGCAAGGCCTGCGGGATTAGCTCGCGAAAGAGGTCCGCCTTCGCCAAGAGCAGGAAGAAGGCGTGAAGGCTCGCGAGGCGGCCGTCGAGGGCCGGGAGGCCAAGCTCAGGAAGCGCCGCGACTGCCTAGGCATGCTACAGCAGGAGTTGGGGGCGAGGAAGGCCGAGCTGGATAGCAAGGCCCTGGTTCTTGCCGAGGACCGCGCGGCCTTCACGGAGTTGGATGCTAAGGCTCGCTCCTCGCTGAGGACGCTTTACGACAGCGGCCTGGAGAGCCCGCTGGCTGGCGTCGAGGACGGCCCCGCCAAGCTGCTTCCCTTCCTGGTTCATGCTCTTGAAGATGTCGCCCTTGGCCTTGGCTCCATGGCCGAGGCTGAGGCGCGTGTCCTGTCTTCTGCAGCACTGACGCGGGTCCTCACCCACATATACCTTCGCGATCCCAACGTCGACCTCGACAGCCTATTGGAACCAGCAAGCGGCGAGCGTGCCACCGCTGCTGCCGAGGCCGTGAAGGGTCGCGCGGAGGCTCTGCTAGGGAAGTTCCGGGCCTTCAGCACCAAGCCGGAGCAAGGCGCTGCCGACCCCGCTGCTCCGTGAGGCGAACCCACTCCGCGCTGCTCCCCCACCGACAAGTGACTCCGTCGTGGCTCCTGTCCTGCTTTTAATTCCTGCACACGTATCATGCCTCGGGGAGGCGTTTAAACTTGCGTTTGGCATTGAGATAACAGTGTGGACTGTAATATTTGCTTTTGAATTCCTTGAAGTTTGCGCTTTTCCTTCCTGCTTGCTTATGTTCTACGCCGGGAGAGCCCGGCCACGCTCGTACCTCACCCAGCAATAGTCCTGACCGGAAACCAGGACAGGACCAAGGAGTGAGGGGCTACGTGACAAGTTAGGCTCCTGAGTCGCGATGCTCAGGAGTCCCCCTTGGTGCATGAACAGCAAGTAGGGAGGTGTGATGTGGGTGGATCCACCGTTCTACGTCTGCAGAGCCCGGCCCCGCGCGTACCTCACCCAGCAATAGTCCTGACCGGAAACCACGACGGGGCTAAGGAGTGAGGGGCTACGTGACCAGTTAGGCTCCTAAGTCGCGATGCTCAGGAGACCCCCTTGACGCCCAAACGGCCTTCATACCTTGGCTCCGCTCGGGGAGAGACGCGCGACGAACCAGGCCCGAGGGGACCTGGCTGGGCAGCGTGCGTCTGGGTGTGACCCAGGCGCAGCCCCCGTGCCCAGCCCCCTCACGCGGCACTCCCGAGGGGAGGCATTATGATGAGGCTAGACACTGAGCTCTGGGCTCCCTGAGGTTGATGCGGCCCGGGGGCCACCCTCAGTTGTTTATCACCAGCGCGGAGCATAGTGCTACCGTATGTGTACGGGCATAGCCGCTCCTCGGTAGTGTCATCAGCCAGCGCGGAGCATGGTGCTTCCACTGGTACGTGGGAGGGGGCCCCCTCCGGGAGGAGCCCCCGGGGCGTGTACAGCCCCGCCCTGACACGTGGCTGGCACGGTAGGGCCTGGCGAGGTGTATCTGGGCACCCGTGAACCAGCGCGGGACTCGCGGGGCCCTACCTCTAGGTGGGTTGCGCCTGGCACTGGGCCTTATCTTGTGATGTGTCCCTGCAAATTTGGTTAGATGCCTGCACTCTACGTCCTCGGGTCCCAGCCCTCGAGCTGGTCTCAGCCGTCGCTGGTATGCCAGGTCGCGATGCCATGGACAAGGCCGGAGGGTGAGGGCTGGAGAGCCAGTAAGAGCCCTGAGTCGTGATGCTCAGGTACCCCCCCTTTAATGTGCAAGTGGTCGGTATGGAGAAGAAGAGGTGCCATGGACCGGCATCGAATAATCATGCATGGTGGATTTAACACATAATCGGAAACAAATGCAGATGGGATACATGCCACTGGGCCTGGCCCGAGCGGCTTGGGGATCATGCGGCCTGAGGGGCGCCCCAACAAGGTAAGCTAATGACGCAAAATAAAAAGGGATACACGCCGCAGGGACGGACCCACGCGGCCTAGGAATAATGCAACCCTGGGGGCGCTCCCAGTTGGAAGTGAAACTAGAGAGATGTCACCTGATGATGTTGAGGACGAAGGAGTGTTGGTGTAGCAGACTCGATGGCTGTGGGAGCCGATCCTCATGAGCCCCCAGGCCCAGGGGCCTTGGGAGGCTCCGGAGGCGCTGGCGGCTCCTCGCAGGCCATCTCCATCTCTGCCAGGGCTGCGGAACGCCTGGCCTCTCGTGCCTCCGCGATGCCCCTCATGAGGCGCTGGTACATGTTAGTCGTGCTCGGCAAGCCATAAAGCATGCGAACGTAGCTGTGGGGTGGGCCTCCACAGCGCCCCACTTGCGAGGGCCAGAGGCGCTCCAGGGAGGAGACTTGGTTGAGCCCTGGTACATCGATGCAGACGCGCAGCCCGCCATCCTCGCCTGGATGGGGGGCCACTACTGGTAGGCGACGGCTGCCTCTCATGACTCTTGACTCCTGTAGCTCCTGAATGGCCTTGCTGACGAACTCCTGAGGGTCTGGATCTCCTTGCCTTGCTCCTTCTTGAGGGAAACATGCTTCGAAACACGCCTCCAGGTGGTGCCCAAGCGCCTCCCTCGTGACCCTAGCTAGGTCGGCGGCCCTCCAGGGGAGAGCCCCCGTGCCCTGCCTGAGGAGGGCGCTGGGCACACTTTCCTATGCGATGGAGGGAGGTTCCCCCTGGGCAGGCACGGGCCCGAAGGGGCCTGCCTCCTGAGGGGCCAAGCCGGACGATGTCTTCTTCTTCTTGGGGGCGGTCTCGGGAGGCCTCCTGCTTCCACGATCCGGGTCTTCCAGTGATGCGGCCTGAAAGGCTCGCTCCAGGGAACACACCGTGTCCTTCTCTTCACAGCGCACCGTGATGACTCCGCCGCTTCCTGGCATCTTGATGATGTTGTAGCCGTGGTGAGTTACAGCCATGAACTTGGCCAGCGCTGGGTACCCAAGGATGGCGTTGTACGGAAGGTGAATGTGGGCGAAGTCGATGAGCTCGGTGCGGTAGTTGTCGCATGCCCCAAAGGTGACAGGGAGGCGGACCTGCCCAATCGGGACCGTGGAGCCGTCGGTGATACCGGAGAAAGGCTTGGTTGGCTGAAGCTAGCTGTAGGGCACTTGGAGGTTGTTGAATGTCTCCATGGATAGGACGTTGAGCCATGCCCCTCCATCGATGAGGGTGTTGGTGACCACCACGTTGCTGACAATTGGGGAACAAAGCATCGGGAGGACTCCGGCTGTAGCCGCACACTTGAGCTGATCTACTAAGCTGAACGTGATGGCGCATGCCGACCACCTGAGAGGGCGCGTGGCTTCGAGCCTGGGGAGGACTGCGTTCACTTCGCGGGCAAACTGCTTGAAGATGCGTTGAGAGGCGGGGGCTTGTGCTCCGCCCAAGATGCAGACGATCGCGCGCGGCTCCTGGAAGCCCCCAGCCTCCTCGTCCTGGTGACGGTCCTCGTTTCTCCTTGGCTGCGGCGGCAGCGGTGGGAGGCCTGCGTTGCCTTGCGGGCGATCCTCGCGAGGCTGATCCCTCCAGCCTCCCTCGCGAGGCGGGTCTTGCCAGCGATCCTCGCGAGGTTGATCGCGCCACCCCTGGCGCGGGCCACGGTCTTCCCAGCGTCTTGCGTTCCTTCCTCCTCCTCGGCCATAGCCCCGGTCACCGCAGTCAGGGCGACGGCCGATCCTTCCTTCACGCACGGCTCAGAGTTCTTGACATTCGTTGGTGTTGTGGGTGTGGAGGTCGTGGTACACATAGTACCGGCTACCCTTGGAAGGTTCGGGCTGATCTCTGCCCCGCTTGGTGTCCGGTTCTGCTGTGAGCACGGCAGCCCCCTTGCGCTTCACATCTTTGGCCTTGAGCTTCTTCTCCTCTGGGTCTGCGGCAGGCAGCTCGAGGAGGGAGAGACGCCCTTCCTCAGCCCTGGCGCACTTGTTCGCCAAGTTGAACAGCTCCAAGGAAGTGCATAGGTCTTCATGCATCTCCAGCTCCTCCTTCATCTTGACGTCGCGCACGCCGTCGGAGAATGCCGGGATGATGGCCTCCTCAGTCACCTTGGGAATCTTGAGGCGTGCTTTGTTGAAGCGCTGGATGTACTTCTGCAGGGTCTCCCCGGGCTGTTGCTTGATGCGGCGCATGTCGCTCACGGCGGGTGGCCGGTCATGAGTGCCTTGGAAGTTGGCGATGAAGTGGGTGCGCATCTCGTCCTAGGAGGAGATTGTGCCTGGAGCCAGGTTCGGGAGCTAGGTGCGGGCCTCGTCCTTGAGCGCCATGGGAAATCAGTTCGCCATGACCTTCTCATCTCTATTGGCAGCTTCGATGCCCAGCTCCTAGAGCTGGAGGAACTCCACAGGGTCGGCCATGCCGTCATAGCGAGGAGGCAGGTATGGCTTGAACTTGCCGGGCCACGCGTCGCTGCGCAGTTCGGTGGTGTAGGCGCGGCAGCCGGCTGTGGCCATGGGAGGCCTTGGGTGACGGAAAGCCTGGTCTTGCATGTCCCCACGCGCTGCAGCTGAGAGCAGCGCGGGGTCTTGACGCGCGGGAGGAGGAGCATGGTCACGACGTGCTGGAGCAGGGAGCGCCCGGGCAGCTTCTTGCGGGCGAGGGACTTCTTGGCAGCTCTGTTCTTGCTGCGCTGGCACCTGACGGAGCGGGTTCCGCCCAGGAGCCACGCGCCTTGGAGCCATGGTGTCTTCTTGAGGAGGAGGCAGCCGGGGCGCCGCCGGAGCCTCGTCGCCCGCGCGGGGCGGGGTGTGGTGCAGCGGAACGGACGGCGCGGAATAGCCCCCTACGGCGCGGACGAGCTCGGCGACGCAGTCGAGCCATTCTTTGTAGACGTCGTCAATGGGGCGGTACCGCAGGAGCTCATTTGCCGCGATGAGCGCAGCTCGAGCCTCCATGGGCGCGCGGAGCGCGCAGGACGAAGATCCAGCTGGGGCGAGCGAGGGAGTTGCGGTGCGGCCGTCTTGGCGCACGGATGGATGCTGAGACGATGATTGCTGTTCGTCCCCCACCAGGCCGGTGGCGGCGTTGACGGCAGGTGACGAGGAACGGCGAGGACGCCCGCTGACAAGGGCCGTCTGGGCGACACGGGAAGCGAGGGCGGCCCGGTGCTCCGCGCGGTCACGACGAGCGTCAGACATGGGCGCGATGGTCGGAGGAGAACGGGGTGATGGAAGACGAATTCCGGCGCACCCCTACCTGGCGCGCCAAATGTCGGATTTCGGGTTCCGGCAGACCCTTGAGGTTCGAACACTGGGGTGCGCGCGAAGATTTCGCCTCCTACCTACCTGCACTCCTCCGCCATGCTAGGACCTAAAACTAAGGAAAGAACAACACAAGAGACACAGGGTTTATACTGCTTCGGGCCACCGATGTGGTGTAATACCCTACTCCAGTGTGTGGTGTGGTGGATTGCCTCTTGGGCTGATGATGATGAACTATACAAGGAAGAACAGCCTCGCGAGGGTCTGTTCTTGGCTAGGGCGATGAATTGCTGGGAGGAGTTCAGTCACCTTTATCTCTCTCTCTCTCTAACCGACCGAATGACAGAGACCCTTTCGATCTAACCGACCGACCGACCCCCTGCTATGAGGGTGGCTGGTCCTATTTATAGAGGCCCTGGTCCTCTTCCCAAATATCGAGTGGGAAGGGAGCCAACAATGGCGGGCTAATTTGAAAGGGGACAGCAAGTATCAGCTATCCTAACAAAAGTAGTCTTCGCCTGCGCAAAGCTCTGGTGATGACGCCATCTTGGGCTCCACGGTGACCTCCGTCTCGTAGTTATGTGACGATCGGTATTATGAGTTTTTGTGTTTTGATGTACCGAAGGTAGTTCGGAGTCCCGGATGTGATCACAAACATGACGAGGAGTCTTGAAATGGTCGAGACGTAAAGATAGATATATTGGACGACTATGTTCGGACACCGGAAGTGTTTCGGGAGGTTTCAGACATATACAGGAGTACCGGGGGGTTACCGAAACCCCTCGGGGAGTATATTAGGCCTAAATGGGCCTTAGTGGGAGAAGAGGAGGGGCGGCCAGGGCAGTCGCGCGCCCCCTCCCCCTCTAGTACGAATTGTTCAAGGAGGGGGGGTGGCGCCCCCCTTTCCTTCTCTTCTTCTCTCCCTTCCTCTCCTACTCCTACTCCTACTTGGAAGGGGGGAGTCCTACTCCCGGTGGGAGTAGGACTCCTCATGGGGCGCGCCATAGGAGGTCGGCCCTCTCCCCCTCCTCCACTCCTTTATATACGGGGAGGGGGCACCCCTTGGAGACACAACAATTGATCATTGATCTTTTAGCCGTGTGCGGTGCCCCCCTCCACCATAATCCACCTCGGTCATATCGTAGCAGTGCTTAGGCAAAGCCCTGCGTCGGTAGCTTCATCAACACCGTCACCAATCCGTCGTGCTGACGAAGCTCTTCCCAGAAGCTCTACTGGATCGTGAGTTCGCGGGACGTCACCGAGTTGAACGTGTGCTGAACGTGGAGGTGTCGTACGTTCGGTACTGAGGATCGTTCGATCACGAAGATGTATGACTACATCAACTGCGTTGTCATAACTCTTCCGCTTATGGTCTATGAGAGTACGTAGAGGACACTCTCCCCACTCATTGCTATGCATCACCATGATCTTGCGTGTGCATAGGATTTTTTTTGAAATTACTACGTTCCCCAACAGTGGCATCCGAGCCAGGTTTATGCGTAGATGTTATATGCACAAGTAGGACACAAGTGAGTTGTGGGTGATACAAGTCATACTTCTTACCAGCATGTCATACTTTGGTTCGGCTGTATTGTTGGATGAAGCGGCCCGGACCGACATTACGTGTACGCTTGCGCGAGACTGGTTCTACCGACGTGCTTTGCACACAGGTGGCTAGCAGGTGTCAGTTTCTCCAACTTTAGTAGAACCGAGTGTGACTACGCCTGGTCCTTGTTGAAGGTTAAAACAACACTAACTTGACGAACTATCATTGTGGTTTTGATGCGTAGGTAAGAACGGTTCTTGCTCAGCCCGTAGCAGCCACGTAAAACTTGCAACAACAAAGTAGAGGGCGTCTAACTTGTTTTTGCAGGGCATGTTGTGATGTGATATGGTCAAGGCATGATGCTATATTTTATTGTATGAGATGATTATGTTTTGTAACGGAGTTATCAGCAACTGGCAAGAGCCATATGGTTGTCACTTTATTGTATACAATGCAATCGCCATGTAATTTCTCTACTTTATCACTAAGCGTTAGCGATAGTCGTAGAAGCAATAGTTGGCAAGACGACAACGATGCTACGATGGAGATCAAGGTGTCGCGCCGGTGACAATGGTGATCATGACGGTGCTTTGCAGATGGAGATCAAAGGCACAAGATGATGATGGCCATATCATATCACTTATATTGATTGCATGTGATGTTTATCCTTTATGCATCTTCTTCTGCTTTGATTGACGGTAGAATTATAAGATGATCTCTCACTAAAAATTTCATGGTACAAGTTATCTCCCTAAGTATGCACCGTTGCAAAAGATCGTCGTACCGAGACACCACATGATGATCGGGTGTGATAAGCTCAATGTTCTTATACAATGGGTGCAAGCCAGTTTTGCACACACAGAATACTCGGGTTAAACTTGACGGGCCTAGCATATGCATATATGGCCTCGGAACTCTGAGACCGAAAGGTCGAGCGTGAATCATATAGTAGATATGGTCAACATAGTGATGTTCACCATTGAAAACTACTCCATTTCACGTGATGATCGGTTATGGTTTAGTTGATTTGGGTCATGTAATCACTTAGATGATTAGAGGGATATCTATCTAAGTGGGAGTTCTTAAGTAATAAGATTAACTGAACTTAAATTTATCATGAACTTAGTACCTGATAGTATTTTTTCTTGTCTATGTTGTTGTAGATAGATGGCCCGTGATGTTGTTCCGTTAAATTTTAATGTGTTCCTTGAGAAAGCAAAGTCGAAAGATGATGGTAGCAATTACACGAGCTGGGTCCGTATCTTGAGGATTATCCTCATTGCTGCATAGAAGAATTACGTCCTGGAAGCACCACTGGGTGCCAGACCTGCTGCAGATGCTGCTGATGACGTTAAGAACGTCTGGCGGAGCAAAGCTGATGACTACTCGATAGTTCAATGTGTCATGCTTTACGGCTTAGAACCGGGACTTCAACGACGTTTTGAACGTCATGGAGCATATGCGATGTTCCAGGAGTTGAAGATAATATTTCAAGCAAATGCCCAGATTGAGAGATATGAAGTCTCCAATAAGTTCTACAGCTACAAGATGGAGGAGAATAGTTTTGTCAGTGAACATATACTCAGAATGTCTGGGTACCATAACCACTTGACTCAACTGGGAGTTAATCTTCATGTTGATATTGTCATTGACAGGGTTCTTCAATCACTGCCACCAAACTACAAGAGCTTCGTGATGAACTATAATATGCAAGGGATGGATAAGACAATTCCCGAGCTCTTCGCAATGCTAAAGGCTGCAGAGGTAGAAATCAAGAAGGAGCATCAAGTGTTGATGGTCAACAAGACAACCCGTTTCAAGAAAAAGGGTAAAGGGAAGAAGAAGGGGAACATCAAAAAGAACGGCAAACAAGTTGCTGCTCAGGAGAAGAAACCCAAGTCTAGACCTAAGCCTGAGACTCAGTGCTTCTACTGCAAACAGACTGGTCACTGGAAGCGGAACTACCCCAAGTATTTGGCGGATAAGAAGGATGGCAAGGTGAACAAAGGTATATGTGATATACATGTTATTGATGTGTACCTTACCAGAGCTCGCAGTAGCACTTGGGTATTTGATACTGGTTCTGTTGCTAATATTTGCAAATCGAAACAGGGACTACGGATTGAGCAAAGATTGGTTAAGGACGACGTGACGATGCACGTGGGAAATGGTTCCAAAGTCGATGTGATCACTGTCGGCACGCTACCTCTACATCTACCTTCGGGATTAATTTTAGACCTGAATAATTGTTATTTGGTGCCATCGTTAAGCATGAACATTATATCTGGATCTTGTTTGATGCGAGACGATTATTCATTTAAATCTGAGAATAATGGTTGTTCTATTTATATGAGTAATATCTTTTATGGTCATGCACCCTTGAAGAGTGGTCTATTTGTGTTAAATCTCGATAGTAGTAATAAACATATTCATAATGTTCGAGCCAAAAGATGCAGAGTTGATAATGATAGTACAACTTATTTGTGGCACTGCCGTTTATGTCATATTGGTGTAAAGCGCATGAAGAAACTCCATACTGATGGACTTCTGGAATCACTTGATTATGAATCACTTCGTACTTGCGAACCATGCCTCATGGGCAAGATGACTAAAATGCCGTTCTCAGGAACAATGGAGCGAGCAACAGATTTATTAGAAATCATACATATTGATGTATGTGGTCCAATGAATATTGAGGCTCGCGGCGGGTATCATTATTTTCTCACCTTCACAGATGATTTGAGCGGATATGGGTATATCTACTTAATGAAACATAAGTCTGAAACATTTGAAAAGTTCAAAGAATTTCAGAGTGAAGTGGAAAATGATTGTAACAAGAAAATAAAGTTTCTAAGATCTGATCATGGAGGAGAATATTGGAGTTACGAGTTTGGTCTACATTTGAAACAATGCGGAATAGTTTCGCAACTCACGCCACCCAGAACACCACAGCGTAATGGTGTGTCCGAAAGTCGTAATCGTACTTTACTAGATATGGTGCGATATATGATGTCTCTTACTGATTACCGCTATTATTTTGGGGTTATGCTTTACAGACAGCTGCATTCACGTTAAATAGGGCACCATCGAAATCCGTTGAGACGACGCCGTATGAACTGTGGTTTGGCAAGAAACCAAAGTTGTCGTTTCTTAAAGTTTGGGGCTGCGATGCTTATGTGAAAAAGCTTTAACCTGATAAGCTCGAACCCAAATCGGAGAAATGTGTCTTCATAGGATACCCAAAAGAAACTATCGGGTACACCTTCTATCATAGATCCGAAGGCAAGACATTTGTTGCTAAGAATGGATCCTTTCTAGAGGAGTTTCTTTCGAAAGAAGTGAGTGGGAGGAAAGTAGAACTTGATGAGGTAACTGTACCTGCTCCCTTATTGGAAAGTAGTTCATCATAGAAACCAGTTCCTGTGACACCTACACCAATTAGTGAGGAAGCTAATGATGATGATCATGAAACTTCAGATCAAGTTACTACCGAACCTCGTAGGTTAATCAGAGTAAGATCTGCACCAGAGTGGTATGGTAATCCTATTCTGGAAGTCATGTTACTTGACCATGACGAACCTACGAACTATGAAGAAGTGATGGTGAGCCCAGATTCCGCAAAATGGCTTGAGGCCATGAAATCTAGGATGGGATCCATGTATGAGAACAAAGTGTGGACTTTGGTTGACTTGCCCGATGATCGGCAAGCCATCGAGAATAAATGGATCTTCAAGAAGAAGATAGACGTTGATGGTAATGTTACTATCTACAAAGCTCAACTTGTTGCGAAAGGTTTTCGACAAGTTCAAGGGGTTGACTACGATGAGACTTTCTCACCCGTAGCGATGCTTAAGTCTGTCTGAATCATGTTAGCAATTGCCGCATTTTATGATTATGAAATTTGGCAAATGGATGTCAAAACTGCATTCCCGAATGGATTTCTGGAAGAAGAGTTGTATATGATGCAACCCGAAGGTTTTGTCGATCCAAAGGGTTCTAACAAAGTGTGCAAGCTCCAGCGATCCATTTATGGACCGGTGCAAGCCTCTCGAAGTTGGAATAAACGTTTTTATAGTGTGATCAAAGCATATGGTTTTATACAGACTTTTGGAGAAGCCTGTATTTACAAGAAAGTGAGTGGGAGCTCTGTAACATTTCTAATATTATATGTGGATAACATATTGTTGATTGGAAATGACATAGAATTTCTGGATAGCATAAAAGGATACTTGAATAAGAGTTTTTAATGAAAGACCTCGGAGAAGCTGCTTATATATTGGGCATCAAGATCTATAGAGATAGATCAAGACGCTTAATTGGACTTTCACAGAGCACATACCTTGATAAAGTTTTGAAGAAGTTCAAAATGGATCAAGCAAAGAAAGGGTTCTTGCCTGTGTTACAAGGTGTGAAGTTGAGTAAGACTCAATGTCCGACCACTGCAGAAGATAGAGAGAAAATAAAAAGTGTTCCCTATGCTTCAGCCATAGGCTCTATCATGTATGCAATGTTGTGTACCAGACCTGATGTGTGCCTTGCTATTAGTTTAGCAAGGAGGTACCAAAGTGGTCCAGGAGTGGATCACTAGAAAGCGGTCAAGAACAACCTGAAATAACTGAAAAGGACTAAGGATATGTTTCTCGTTTATGGAGGTGACAAAGAGCTCGTCGTAAATGGTTACATCAATGCAAGCTTTGACACTGATCCAGACGATTCTAAATCGCAAACCGGATACGTATTTATATTGGATTTTCGAAAGAACACTTTGTGTGCTACCAAACGTCACAACGTAACTTGGTGATTATAAAGGTGCTCTACAGGTGTCTCCGATGGTGTTCGTTGAGTTGGCATAGATCGAGAATAGGATTTGTCACTCCGATTGTCAGAGAGGTATCTCTGGGCCCTCTCGGTAATGCACATCACAATAAGCCTTGCAAGCAATGTGACTAATGAGTTAGTTACGGGATGATGCATTACAGAACAAGTAAAGAGACTTGCCGGTAACGAGATTGAACTAGGTATTGAGATACCAACGATTGAATCTCGGGCAAGTAACATACCGATGACAAAGGGAATAATGTATGTTGTTATGCGGTTTGACCGATAAAGATCTTCATAGAATATGTAGGAACCAATATGAGCATTCAGGTTCCGTTATTGTTTATTGACCGGAGACGTGTCTCGGTCATGTCTACATAGTTCTCGAACCCGTAGGGTCCGCACGCTTAAAGTTCTATGACGATCGGTATTATGATTTTTTGTGTTTTGATGTACCGAAGGTAGTTCGGAGTCCCGGATATGACCACGGACATGACGAGGAGTCTCAAAATGGTCGAGACGTAAAGATTGATATATTGGATGACTATGTTCGGACACCGGAAGTGTTTCAGGAGGTTTCGGACATATACCGGAGTACCGGGGGGTTACCGGAACCCCCCGGGGAGTATATTGGGCCTAATGGGCCTTAGTGGGAGAAGAGGAGGGTGGCCAGGGCAGCCCCCCCCCTCTCTAGTCCGAATTGGACAAGGAGGGGGGCGACGCCCCCCCTTTCCTTCTCTTCTTCTCTCCCTTCCTCTCCTACTCCTACTCCTACTTGGAAGGGGGGAGTCCTACTCCCGGTGGGAGTAGGACTCCTCATGGGGCGCGCCATAGGAGGCCGGCCCCCTCCCCCTCCTCCACTCCTTTATATACAGCGAGGGGGGCACCCCTTGGAGACACAACAATTGATCATTGATCTTTTAGCCGTGTGCGGTGCCCCCCTCCACCATAATCCACCTCGGTCATATCGTACCAGTGCTTAGGCGAAGCCCTACGTCGGTAGCTTCATCAACACCATCACCATGCTGTCGTGCTGAGGAAGCTCTTCCCGGAAGCTCTACTAGATCGTGAGTTCGCAGGACGTCACCGAGCTGAACGTGTGCTGAACGTGGAGGTGTCGTACGTTCGGTATTGAGGATCGGTCGATCGTGAAGACGTACGACTACATCAACCGCGTTGTCATAACGCTTCCGCTTACAGTCTACGAGGGTACGTAGATGACACTCTCCCCTCTCGTTGCTATGCATCACCATGATCTTGCGTGTGCATAGGAAAATTTTGAAATTACTACGTTCCTCAACACATAAGACTTATGGGAAGCCGTGAGGATAATCCTCAGATTACGGGCCCAGTCCACAAAGTTACTTTCCATCATCTTTTATCTTAGCTTTCTCTAGGAACACATTGAAATTTAGGGGAGCTACTGCGCGGGCATTGATCTACAACATAAGTTTGCAAAGATAACTTAGACTTTTGTTCATGATAAATGAGTTCAATTAATCATATTACCTAAGAACTCCCAGTGAAATCAACATCCCTCCGGTTGTCCGTGTGAACACGATCCAAATTCACCAACCCAAGTCTGATCATCATGTGAGATGAGGTGGTTTCAATGGTGAACATCTCCATGTTGATCATATCTACTATATGACTCGTGTTCGACCTTTCGGTATCTTGTGTTCCGAGGCCATGTCTGTACATGCTAGGATCGTCAAGTTTAACCCAAGTGTTCCGCATGTGCAAAATTGGCTTGCACCCATTGTATGCGAATGTACAGACTATCACACCCGATCATCACGTCATGCTTCGAAACGATGAACTTTTGCAACGGTGCACACTTGGGGAGAACACAGTTTTATCTTAATATTTTAGTGAGGGATCACCTTATAATGCTATCGCCGTCCTAAGCAAAATAAGATGGAAAAAGGATTAACATCACATGCAAATCATAAGTAACATGATATGGCCATCAACTTGTGCTTTTGATCTTCGTCTCCAAAGCACGGGCATGATCTCCATCGTCACCGGCGTGACACTATGATCTCCATCATCATGCTGCCATTGGGGTTGCCACGCCAGCCATGCTTCTACTACTATTGCCACCACTTAGCGATAAACTAAAGCATTACATAGCGCTTAATGATTGACACGCATGTCATACAATAATTAAAGACAACCCTATGGCTCCTGCCGGTTGCCGTATGCATCGACATGCAAGTCGATATAAACCATTACAAACATGATCATCTCGTACATCAAATATATCTCATCATGTCTTTGGCCATATCATATCACAACATACCTTGCAAAATCAAGTTATACGTCCTCTAATTGTTGTTGCATGTTTTACGTGGCTGCTATGGGTATCTAGCAAGAACGATTCTTACCTAGGCAAAGCCACAACGGTGATATGCAAGTTGCTATTTAACCTTCTACAAGGACCGCCTTTGTCGAATCCGATTCAACTAGGGTGGGAGAGACAGACACCCGCCAACCATCTTTATGCAACAAAGTCACATGTCTGTCGATGGAACCGGTCTCATGTACGTGGACATGTAAAGTTGGTATGGGCCGCTTCATCCCACAATACCACCGAATCAAGAAAATACCAAGGAAGGAAGCAATCTGAATATCAATGCCCACAAACTCCTTTGTGTTCTACTCGTGATATCATCTATGCATAGACCTAGCTCATGATGCCACTGTTGGGGAACGTTGCATGGGAAACAGAAAATTTCCTACGCTCACCAAGATCAATCTAGGAGATGACCATCTATGAGAGGAGAGATTGCATCTACATACCCTTGTAGATCGCTAAGCGGAAGCGTTAAGAAACGCAGTTGATGTAGTCGAACGTCTTCGCGATCCAATCACGATCCGTCCCGCGAACTCCCAATCCAAGTGCTGAACGGACGACACCTCCGCGTTCAACACACATAAGGCTTGATGATGCCTTCACCTCCTCGATCCAACGAGCGATGGTGAAGTGGTAGCTCGAGTCCTCCGGCAGCACGACGGCGTGGTGGCGGTGGTGGTGGCGAAATATCAGCAGAGCTTCGCTAAGCACTACTAAGAGGAACGTCCAATATATCGATCTTCACCTCCGGACCATTCCGGAGTTCCTCGTCACGTCCGGGATCTCATCTGGGACTCCGAAAAACCTTCGGTAACCACCATAATGACTCAACTATAATTATATCGTCACCAAATGTTAAGTGTGTATACCCTGCGGGTTCGAGAACTATGCAGACATGACCGAGACACCTCTGTGGTCAATAACCAATAGCGGGACCTAGATGCCCATATTGGTTCCTACATATTCTACAAAGATCTTATTGGTTGAACCTCGATGTCAAGGATTCAGCTAATCCCGTATGCAGTTCCCTTTGTCTATCGGTATGCTACTTGCCCGAGATTCAATCATCGGTATCTCCATACCTAGTTCAATCTCGTTACCGGAAAGTATCTTTACTCATTCCGTAATACAAGATCATGTGACTAACTCATTGGTCACATTGCTTGCAAGCTTATTGTGATGTTGTATTACCGACAGGGGCCTGAGATACCTCTCCATCATACGGAGTGACAAATCCTAGTCTTGATCCATGCCAACTCAACATACACCCGCGGAGATACCTATAGAGCACCTTTATAGTCACCCAGTTACGTTGCGACATTTGGTACACACAAGGTACTCCTCCGGTGTGAGTGTTTTGCATGATCTCATGGTCATAGGAACATATACTTGACATGCAGAAAACGATAGCAATAAACTTGACACGATCATATGCTATGTTCATAGTTTGGGTCTTGTCCATCACACCATTCTCCAAATGATGTGATCCCGTTATCAAATGACAACTCATGTCTATGACTAGGAAACCATAGCCATCTTTGATCAACGAGCTAGTCCGGTAGAGGCTCACTAGGGACATGTTGTTGTCTGTGTACCCACACATGTATTTGAGTTTCCAATCAATA
This sequence comes from Triticum aestivum, assembly GCF_018294505.1. Classification (NCBI taxonomy): domain Eukaryota; kingdom Viridiplantae; phylum Streptophyta; class Magnoliopsida; order Poales; family Poaceae; genus Triticum; species Triticum aestivum. Next base: position 386,504,694 of record NC_057806.1, on the reverse strand, counting down.
CAATTATAGCATGGATAATAAACGATTATCATGAACAAGGAAGTATAATAATAACCACTTTATTATTGCCTCTGGGGCATATTTCCAACAACACGCCCATCTTTTTGCAAGCTAATGAACATCTAGTAGAGCTAAAGGAACCATTCCCAAACAAAAAAATTGATGATATTCTTCAAAAAATTCCTACTGATAAGGCACCTGGCCCTGATAGATTTAATGGATCTTACCAAAGCATGTTGAGTCATCATTGCAAAAATATTTCTATGAGCTCATTGATGATTTCTACCATGCAGTGATTAATTTACATCCTATCAATGGGTTATTCCTCACCTTTATTCCCAAGACAGATAACCCTCGAAACGCATTGACTTTAGACCCATCTCACTACTTAACTGCATAATTAATATCATCACCAACCTCCTGGCTGGTAGACATTAGAAAGTTATCCTCATTTGGTCCATACAAATCAATATGAGTTCTTGATTGGCATGGGCATTTGAGTACATTCATCGATGTCAACAATCCAAGATTGCTTGGCATGGGCATTTGAGCACATCATCGATGAACAATCAAAAATAAAGAAATTTTGATTCTAAAGCTAGATTTTTTAAAGGCCTTTAACATGATTGATCATGAAACAATCTTCCATGTCCTACACGCTAGAGGTAATTTGGTGGCAGATGGATTAATTGGATCAAAATTATTTTTAGCACTGAATTTTCCTCAGTGTTGTTAAATGGTGTCCTTGGAAAGCAATGTCAATGCAAAGGGGGTGACGGGGTGAGATGATACGTCTCCAACATATCTATAATAGTGGATGTTGGTTCCAGTAGTATCTAGTGGGATCTGTAAAAGAGTCATGTGATGGCTTCCTTTTGGGTCTGAGGAAACGAGTAGGTGGAGAGGCCGGCCAGCCAGCCAAGGCCTCGGCCGTGGCATGGAAATTAATGGAAACTACTACGTGCAACGTTTATCATTCAACAGGGTGTGGCCGCAACGGATGGTCTTCCCTATTCAGGCATAGGTTTGTATCGATGACACAACGGCAACAAAGTAGAAGCATATCAGGATTCATGATCCCTTGAATGGAGTTCACATTGAAAACTTGTTGCAGGATTTCTGTGCTCTGATTGACATTGTCATCATAAGGTATTGTATAGTAGATAAAGATGCCCACTGTCCTCTAGCCTCTGCCACTCATCCTTCCTATTGTCATAGTGATTTTCTCTATTACTTTGTATTATTCTTAACCTACCTATTAATTTTATTTCAGTCAGATGTGTGTAGTAGTTAGATTGGAGTGGGTCCAGTAATTACTAGGTGTGCATGTTCATGCCCTATAGGTGCTCTTTTGCACTAGTGCTTTCCTCCCATTGATTTATGAAAGTGCAACTATCCCTGGGTGGTTTTGGTAATTCCTAACAACATATAGCTCATTGAACTAATGCTCTTTCAAGATGATCATTTCAGAAAGTTCAATGATTGGCATGGCATGGACTAGGAATGTAGACCCCTCAAAATGCTAAGGACACACATTGGCTCAAGCTCAAGACTCTACATTTTCATTTTAGTGATCGAAGATCACATTGAGTCCATAGGAAAAGCCAATACTATTAAAAGGGGATGAGGTGTTGCTTAATGGCTTGCTTGCTCAAAATGCTTAGTGTATGCTCCAAAAGCCCTCAACCACTTCCTCATATCCACATATGTCCCAAACCAAAAGTCAAACTCGGCCCCACCGATTTGATCTATCCGGCGCCACCGAGTTCACTTGACATAGCCATAGCCAGAAACCCTAATCAGTTCGATCTCACCGATAGTGATCTTGGTCTCACTGAGATGGGATTGCAAACTCTCGGTTTCCCTTTGTAATGTTTCGGTCTAACCGAGATGAGCGATTGGTCCCGCCAGGTTCGCAATGCAAACTCTCTTTTTCCCTTTCATAATGTTTTTGTCTCGCCAAAATGAGCGATTCGGTCCTACCGAGTTTGCCTGACCAACTCTCTATTTGCCTATTATAGAAATTGGTCTTACCGAGTTTATGTGATCGGTTTCACCGAGATTACGTTATGCCCTAACCCTAATGAAATCGGTCCCACTGACTTGATATGTCGACCCCATCGAAAAGCCTAACGTTCACATTTTGAACTGAATCGGTCTGACCGAGTTTCATGATTCGGTCTCACCGAGTTTGGTAAATTGTGTTTAACGGTTAGATTTTGTGTGGAGGCTATTGTCGGTGTCAAAACCGGCGGATCTCGGGTAGGGGGTCCCGAACTGTGCATCTAGGCCGGATGGTAACAGGAGACAAGGGACACGATGTTTTTTACCCAGGTTCGGGCCCTCTCGATGGAGGTAATACCCTACTCCTGCTTGATTAATATTGATGATATGGGTAGTACAAGAGTAGATCTACCACGAGATCAAGGAGGCTAAACCCTAGAAGCTAGCCTATGGTATGATTGTTGTGTATGGAGTTGATTGCCTACGGACTACAACCCTCCGGTTTATATAGACACCGGATAGGGTTAGGGTTACATAAAATCAATTACAATGGTAGGAGATCTTGAATATCCGCATCGCCAAGCTTGCCTTCCATGCCAAGGAAAGTCCCATCCGGAAACGGGATGAAGTCCTCAATCTTGTATCTTCATAGTCCAGGAGTCCGGCTGAAGGTATAGTCCGGCTACCCGAACATCCCCTAATCCAGGACTCCCTCAGTAGCCCCTGAACCAGGCTTCAATGACGACGAGTCCGGCGTGCAAATTTTCTTCAGCATTGCAAGGCGGGTTCCTCCTCCAAGTCCTTCATAGAAGATTGTAAACACCAAGAGTAGTGTCCGGCTCTGCAAAATAAGCTTCCACATACTGCCATAGAGAGAATAATATTAACACAAATCAAATCTGCTGACGTATTCCGCAGTGCGTCATCACACTACGGCCAAGTTCTTTACTCGAATTGTTTTTAATTTTCCACCTAAGCATGTTTTGCGAGGCGGTTTCCTTGGCACGTCCTGTCAAAGCACAGATCATGTGCCCTTTTTACAGGATTCTCATCAATACGGACGTGGGTAACCCAACCGCGCCATTTACCACGGCGCTTGGGAGGCAAGCGAGTTTTATTAGGCAGGTGGGGACGCATAACCGCATTCGCCCATATAAGGGGATAAGGATCCACCCTTTTTACCTATGCCATCTTCCTCCTTTGCCTACCCATCTCATGCGCACTCGAGCTCCAGCGCCCAAGCCCGCACTTCCCACCTCGACCTTCTCCAGCGATGTCCGGAGCGGGAGGCAAGTGGAAGGTCTCCTCCGTCACAGAGGGCGACGTCAAAAAGCTTAGGAAGGCCGGATACTTGTCCAAAGACATCACACATCGGCTTCCCGAGAAGGGGCAGCTCCTCCCCACCCCAAGGCCCCACGAGAGGGTAGTATTCCTTCCCCACTTGCTCCGCGGACTGGGATTTCCACTTCACCCATTCGTCCGGGGGCTCATGTTCTACTATGGCCTGGATTTCCACGATCTGGCCCCGAGCTTCATCCTCAACATCTCGGCGTTTATCATCGTGTGCGAGGCTTTCCTCCGCGTCCGCCCCCATTTTGGCCTCTGGCTCAAGACCTTCAACGTCAAGCCCAAGATGGTGTGCGGCAGCCAGGCGGAGTGCGGAGGTGCCATGGCGGGCAAGATTGCCAACGTCCTGTGGTTCGAGGGCTCCTTCGTAGAGACCCTAAAGGGGTGGCAAGCCGGGTGGTTTTACATCACCGAGCCATGCGATCCGAAATGGATCGCAGCCCCCGAGTTCCGATCCGGACCCCACACGCGGCTCATGTCCTGCAAAGAGACGGGCCTATCGTGGGGTAACGAGGAAGAGGTGACCGGACTAAAGACATGTATCTAGTCCCTGGTAAACAAGCCAATCCGGCTTGTAAATGTAGTCCAGGTCATGCTCGTTCACCGAATCCTCCCGTGTCAACAACGGGACTTTACTCTATGGGAGTTCGACCCGGCACAGCACCGAACCCTTAACAAGCTCTTCGACACGACGTATGAAGACGTCTGGAAGGCGCTAATCAAAGGTGCCGAGGCTCCCGCATCCGCTTCTGAGGACCGCGGATACAGCTCACAGCGTCACGCTAGTGAGGTAAGCTATTTTCACCTTTTACAGGATGTTAAATTTTTTTCATAGTTTGACTCTATGCGGGATCCAAACTCCCTTACCTTTGACAGGCTTGGCGGGTGATATCCGGATCGATTAACTGTCCGGCTCTGCTGCCCGAAGACCCAGCCCCAGCTTTACTAGCGAAGCTGCTGGTTCCGGCGCCTTATGTGGTGCCGGAGAAGAAGGCCAAGAAGAAGAAGGCCACGGGGACTCGAAAGAGTGCCCGTAATGTGGTGGTGTTGGACTCGTCATCCGACGAGTCCGAGACGCTCTCCTCTCGTGAGAACGAGGAGGAAGAAGAAAACTCTCCCCCTCCAGTGGGGGGAGGAAAGAAAAGGAAGGCCGCCCCAACGGGGGAGGTCGAAGGGTCCAGGAAGAGGAAGACCCCTCCGCCGAACTACTCCCTCGACGCCGAAGAGGACAAAGAGAAGTGGCCAGATAAGGCCAAGCGTCCGGCAAAATCATAAGTATTCAGATATCAGAGTAACTCATGACGTTCCTTTGTCGCACAGCTTTCCCTAATGTCGAACATAATTATGCAGCCCGCCCCGGGCCGAACTCAACGAGTCGTCGAGCGGCTCCCTGGATTCATCGAACATGAACTCAGTTCGGCCCGCTGTCTCCCCCCGCACTGCGGACAAAGCCGAAGTGGCGTCGCAACGAGCTCCGGGGCAGGAGGAGGTGGTCCTGGAGGAGATGCAAGGCGACCTCCCAGACCCCAGGAGTAAAGGGGACAAGACCCCCCAGGGCTCCAAGTCCGGCTTTGTGCCGGACACCGCGCCGAAATCTTCAATAGTTCCGGACTGCGGTAGGCGAACTCCTTCCAAGAGGAGCAAGCCTTCTAAGCCGGCGGCCTCCGTCCAACCGGAGGTGCCGGACAATCTGCTGGAGGTGCTTGATGGCGCCTCCATCGACGAGGAGCACCGTACTATTATGAGTACGGTGATCCAGAAGGTTCAGTCCGCCAAGAGCGGACTGAGTGAAGCTTGCGCTAGCCTCCTAACAGGCTTCGAGGTGAGTAAAATATATGTAAAAATATAACCGCATAGACAGTAGCCCCTGATGCTCTGTTTGGCGTTCGGAAAGAAAAGCCGAATAGAGGATCTATTAAATTTTGTAGGAGTCTAACAACAAAGAGTCAATATGTGTATGCAGGCTTCGCTGCTAGCCACCGCCGCACTGACTGCGGAGGTGGGTGCCCTGAAACAGGGCCTCGAGCGGACCGAGCAAGAGCTCGGCCTTGCCAAGTGGCAGCTCGAGGAGAAAGAAGGTAAGAAAATACCTTACAGAAAAAGTGCCTATAAAAAGACGTGATTGCAAAAAATAACAGGATTGTACTGCTTATTGTAGGGGCCACGACTGAGGTGGCGACCCTCAAGCAGGCGCTGTCTGAGGTCGAAAGAAAAGTGGTCGTGGAGCGCACCGAGCGAGAGAAACTTGAGGCCCAGGTCGGCGAGGTGCAGCAAGAGCTTCAGGCTCTCATGAAAAAACATGAGAGTTTGGAGCTTGAGTCAAAGGCACAAGCATCCGAGCTCGCGGCGGCCCTTGAGACTGCCAAGTCTGCCAAGGCCGAAGCCCAAAAGGCCCTCCGAGAGTTGGAGGAGATGAGGAAGATAGCAGCGGGTAAGGTTCTTTATGCAAAGCAGAAATATAAAAGTAAACTACTTGTTACTTACCTGAATCCGGAGCTCTCCAGGGGCATTCGTAGATCTTCCCCGCAGCGTATCCGCCGCCGCCGCATTCTACCGAGCTGAAGAGGGCAGCTCAACGTAGAAGGTGTTCTGGTCTCAGTATGCTTAGGCCGGACACCCTGTGCCCTTGAGCGACCAGCTGAAACAGCTGGTCGAGCTCCACAAGGCGGCCGAACAGGCCATGAAGGGCTTCATAGTTTGGCTGTGGCCCGGAGAGGCCCTGCCTGGGAGCTACTTCGGACTGGTGCGGCGGCTGGTGGAGGCCTGTCCAAGGCTTGAGGTCATCAAGCGCTCCGTCTGCATCGAAGGTGCCCGTAGGGCCCTTGCCCGTGCAAAGGTGTACTGGGGTAAGCTAGACGGTGAAAAGCTTGTGAGGGACGGGCCGCCGCCGGGGAAGGAGCATCGCAAGCCCGAGAACTACTATAAGAATGTTCTTGCGGGTGCCCGCCTTGTGGTGGATGAATGTACCAAGGATGTAATTTTTGAATGAACTCGCTCGTGTTTATCCTGTGCGCTGAAAACTTGTTCATATGCGCTAAGCAATGCTTATTGAATTTAAAATATTATTTTTTGTGCGGCCGTTTATCAAAAATTGAGAGATGGCTAGTCGTCGGCTTCTACCCCCATGCCACTAGTGCTGGGGTGTTCGGGATAAACTTGAGTGCTCTTTTTCCCATGGTTGGGTCCTTCAGGGAGGCTCTCAGCACAACGAACCAGGCAATCGGACTATAATGCTTGAACACTCTCACTTAGCCATAGAACTTTATAATTTTAAATTTTGGCGAAGCCCCTAGTTCGGAAGACCGAGTTCGGGGCGCTATCCACGCCTTGGCCGAACAAAGCCAGCTCCTCGCTCGAAGCGGCATAAGTCTTTAGGGACTCGAAAAACCTCTCGAACAGGGACCGGTCTCTCTCCTCATCGTGACAGTCAGTTTTAGCTTTCTCCATTGAGGTGCTTAACCCAGCTGAACCGGGGCACAATCGCAGTGGTTCTCCTAGTTCTACCTTAGCCGATATAGCGGAACGTAAGGCACCAAAACATAGGAGCCGGGCAAACCCAACTATTGACCCAAATCATGATTCGGAGCCGATGCATATAGTGCTATAAGTTCGGGGTGCCGCACTTGTGAAAGTGTACGGACTTCTCACACCATAATGAGGGGTACTGAAGCCCCTGGCGTGTTTGCCGTACCATGGTGTACGGGTGCGATCATGTCATTTAATAAACATATATATGAAAAGAGGATAATGCAAAAAATAGACAAAAAGCTATGCATTGTTTATAGAGAGGCTATTTATCAAAGCCGAACGATACAAGTAGTGCGATAAGCAAAAAGATATTGGACTATTTAACATGTCTTGATCAGGGGCAGGCCGCGGAATTGTATTCAAAATAGGTATACCGCTCGTAACAGAGACCACCTGGGAGTTCCATAATGCGGCATGGCTTGTCTGCTTCCCTGGATCTTGCATCGTTTGTGCGGCAGTCGAATTGCCGAACAGGTCGTCCGAAGTATGGAGTCCTGAAAGTGAGAAAAAATTAAAAAAAGAATCCGGCAGCCCCTAGTACGTTTTAAGCCATATTTTGGGCGTGTCGTTATTGTGCCCCTTCCCCTGTGCCCATGGTATTTCAAGGGCGTAGTTATGTACGCGAGGTACTGGTTTCTCTATGTCGCTAAAGCTGGGGTTGGGGCCGCATTGCTACGCTTGCTCAGAGTGTGCCAGGCGGTCCTGCTGTGGGTTACTCCAGGCACACTTGGCAGTGTCTGGCTTTTTAATGGTCGGACTGGAGAATTGCCTGAGAAGGCTACTTTGTACCTCTGCTGCAAGAGCCGCCGGATGCTCCTCCGTACGGAGGGAGCGTTCGGTGTTTCCATTGACCGTAATTACTCCTCGAGGGCCTGGCATCTTGAGCTTGAGATATGCGTAGTGCGGCACCGCATTGAACTTTGCGAATGCGGTTTGTCCAAGCAGGGCGTGATAGCCACTGTGAAACGGGACTATATCAAAGATTAACTCTTCACTTCGGAAATTGTCCGGGGATCCGAAGACCACGTCAAGTGTTACTGAGCCTGTACAGTTGGCTTCTACACCTGGTATAACGCCTTAAAGGTCGTTCTTGTGGGCTTAATCCTTGAGGGATCTATGCCCATTTTCCGCACTGTATCCTGATAAAGCAGGTTCAGGCTACTGCCGCCGTCCATGAGGACTCTTGTGAGACGAAATCCATCGATGATTGGGTCGAGAACCAATGCGGCAAAGCCGCCATGACGGATGCTAGTGGGATGGTCCCTTCGATCAAAAGTAATCGGGCAGGAGGACCATGGGTTGAACTTTGGGGCGACTGGCTCTATCGCGTATACGTCCCGTAGCGCATGCTTCCGCTCCCGCTTGGGAATGTGGGTTGCGTATATCATGTTCACCGTCCGCACTTGTGGGGGAAAGCCCTTCTGTCCATTGTTGTTTGGCGGCTTGGGCTCCTCATCGTCATTGTGCAGCCCATTGTCTCTGTTTTCGGCCCTTAACTTGCCTGCCTGCTTGAACACCCAACAATCCCTGTTAGTCTGATTGGCTAACCTTTCGGGGGTGCCATGTATCTGGCACAAGCGATCGAGTATTCGGTCCAAACTGGACGGGCCCTGAGTATTCTTTTTGAATGGCTTTTTCCGCTGGCCGGATTTATAGCCTTTGAATCCGGCATTGACTGTCGTGTCTTCATTGCTGTCGCTGTTAACGCGGCATTTTTGCTTATTGCGACGTGTCTTGCCACTTTTGTCCTTGGTATCCGGATTACCAGGGTTCTTTGATAAGTTGTTACTGCGAGCTAGCCAGCTGTCTTCTCCCGCGCAAAAGCTGGTCATGAGTGTCGTGAGGGCTGCCATGGATTTCGGCTTTTCCTGTCCCAGGTGCCGGGCAAGCCACTCGTCGTGGATGTTATGCTTGAAGGCTGCTAGGGCCTCTGCGTCCGGACAGTCGACTATCTGGTTTTTCTTTGTTAGGAACCGTGTCCAGAATTGTCTGGCCGATTCTTCTGGCTGCTGAATTATGTGGCTTAAGTCGTCGGCATCCGGCGGTCGCACATAAGTGCCCTGGAAGTTGTCGAGGAATGCGGCTTCCAGGTCCTCCCAAGAACCGATTGAGTCTGCTGGCAAGCTGTTAAGCCAATGTCGGGCCGGTCCTTTAAGTTTGAGCGGGAGGTATTTGATGGCGTGTAGATCATCGCCGCGTGCCATGTGGATGTGAAGGAGATAATCCTCGATCCATACCGCTGGATCTGTTGTGCCATCGTATGATTCGATGTTTACGGGTTTGAAACCCTCTGGGATTTTATGATCCATTACTTTGTTCGTGAAGCATAGCGGGTGTGCGGCGCCTCTGTACTAGGCTATATCACGACGCAGCTCGGAAGAGCTGTGTCTGTTGTGTTCGGCCCGGCCGGATTTGTTGTATCCGGAGTGAGGATCATTGTCACATGCCGTAGGGCGCCTGCGCGATCCGTAGATCGATCTTATTTGCCTTGCCTTATCCTCCAGTATGTCTCGCAGGTCGGGTGCATTTTCCTGTGCCTTAGTTGAGCGGCGTCAGGGCATGGCTTGGGTGGAGGGCCGAGAGGCCTCTCTGTCGCGGCCGCGAGGTGGTCGGTCTACCATGTCATGCGCTGGTGATGTAGGTGCTTCCTCCTCTGATCGGGATAGCGGCCTGCGCTTCGGGTAACTCTTGGAGGGGCGTTCGAGTTCATACTCTTCGGCCGCAAGGACTTCAGTCCATCTGTCAGCTAGCAAATCTTGGGCGGCTCTAAGCTGTTGCTGCTTTTTCTTGAGGCTGCTTGCCATGGCTAAAAGCCTGCGTTTAAAACGCTCTTGTTCGGCGGGGTCTGATGGTATGACTAATTCGTTGTCATCGAGGGTTGCCTCGTCTTCGGAGGGAGGCGTATAGTTATCATCCTCGACCTCTCGGTCTGCCGCTCTCTCATGAGGGCTGGCTTCTCCATCTTCCTGTGCCGAATCTTGCTGAGGTGGGTGTTCTTAGGCGCTATCCGGGGTAGTATTATCTCCCGTGCCGGAATCACCGTTTTTGCTTTGGTGGGATTTAGAGCGGCACCGCTGACACCGGCGCTTTGGCTGTTTCTTGGGGGCGTCATCCCCCACTGTTCCATCGCCATCTCCATCTTTTGGAGTATCCACCATATATATGTCATATGACGAGGTGGCCTTCCAGCGCCCTACAGGTGCTGGTTCTTGTTCGTCTCCTGCATCGTCGTCCATGCCATCGATGTCTTCGGAGTCGAAGTCAAGCATGTCGGTTAAGTCGTCGACGAAGTGGTTGGTGGGTGGGTTTTGAATTTCTTCGTCGTCCGTATCCCAACCTTGCTGACCGTAGTCCGGCCAGGGCTCTCCTGATAAAGAGAGAGACTTTAGAGAATTCAGGATGTCGCCGAAGGGCGAGTGCTGAAAGATGTCCGCGGCGGTGAACTCCATTATCGGCGCCCAATTGGATTCGATCGGCAGGGGCGCGGGGGGCTCGGAGTTCGGAGAGGAATCCGGCTCCTCGGAGTCACGGGCCATGCGGAGTGCGGGGCTGGAGTTCGGCTCGATCGCCTCTGAGATCGCAGCCCCTGAGGCAGCATCCAACCACTGATCCTCGATCGGCGCAGTAGGCTCCGAATCAATGGTCGAAACTGATGCATGTGCGGCCTCCAAGGCGCTGTTCAGCGGGAGAGCTATATCATGCCCATCGAGACAGTGCGGCGTGCTTGGCTGTGGCTCGAATCCGTCGAAGATCAAGTCCCCGTGGATGTCATCCGTGTAGTTTAGGCTTCCAAACCTGACTTGATGGCTAGGGGCGTAGCTTTCGATCTTCTCCAGGTGGCCGAGCGAATTGGCCCACAGAGCGAAGCCGCCGAAGACGAAGATCTGTCTGGGGAGAAAAGTCTCACCCTAGACCGTATCGTTGTTGATGATCAAAGGATCCATGGGGCCTAAAGGCGACGACACAGAGGAACTCTTAATGAAAGCACCAATGTCGGTGTCAAAACCGGCGGATCTCGGGTAGGGGGTCCCGAACTGTGCGTCTAGGCCGGATGGTAACAGGAGACAAGGGACACGATGTTTTTTACCCAGGTTCGGGCCCTCTCGATGGAGGTAATACCCTACTCCTGCTTGATTAATATTGATGATATGGGTAGTACAAGAGTAGATCTACCACGAGATCAAGGAGGCTAAACCCTAGAAGCTAGCCTATGGTATGATTGTTGTGTATGGAGTTGATTGCCTACGGACTACAACCCTCCAGTTTATATAGGCACCGGATAGGGTTAGGGTTACATAAAGTCGGTTACAATGGTAGGAGATCTTGAATATCCACATCGCCAAGCTTGCCTTCCACGCCAAGGGAAGTCCCATCCGGACACGGGACGAAGTCTTCAATCTTGTATCTTCATAGTCCAGGAGTCCGGCTGAAGGTATAGTCCGTCTACCCGAACACCCCTTAATCCAGGACTCCCTCAGCTATATATACGCCTCCACCCACTCTTCATTTGTGGAGAGAGCCATCAGAACATGCTACACTTCCAACATACATTTTCTGAGGGAGAACCACCCACTCATGTGTTGAGACCAAGATATTCCATTCCAACCACAAGAATCTTGATCTCTAGCCTTCCCCAAGTTGCTTTCCACTCAAATCATCTTTCCGCCAAATCCAAATCTATGAGAGAGAGAGAGAGTTGAGTGTTAGGGAGACTATCATTTGAAGCACAAGATCAAGGAGTTCATCATCAACACACCATCTATTACCTTTTGGAGAGTGGTATCTCCTAGATTGGTTAGGTGTCACTTGGGAGCCTCCGACAAGATTGTGGAGTTGAACCAAGGAGTTTGTACGGGCAAGGAGATTGCCAACTTCGTGAAGATCTACCCAAGTGAGGAAAGTCCTTCATGGGTGATGGCCATGGTGGGATAGACATGGTTGCTTCTTCGTGGACCCTTCGTGGGTGGAGCCCTCCGTGGACTCGCGCAGCCGTTACCCTTCGTGGGTTGAAGTCTCCATCAAAGTGGATGTATGATAGCACCACCTATTGGAACCACGACAAAAAACTTCATGTCTACATTGCGTTTGTTCCCTCCAAATTCCTCCCTTTACCTTCATGTGCAATGCTTTTACATTCCACTGCTATACTCTTAGACTTGCATGTGTAGGTTGATTGCTTGACTTGTGCTAAGTTGCCTAAATCTACCAAGACTTAAAATTGGGAAAAGGATAGATTTTTATTTGGTCAAGTAGTCCACCCCCCCTCTAGACATACTTTCGATCCTACAAGTGGTATCAGAGCTTTGGTCTCCATTTGCATTGATTTCCATAGCTTTGGTGATCATAGCCTTGGTTTGACAACCTACGAGAGTATGGCGTCTAGCGATGGAAATTACCACCATAGAGGTCCTTACTTTGATGGTACTAATTTTGCTAGTTGGAAGCATAAGATGAAATGCATATTCTTGGACATAACCCCGCCGTTTGGGCTATCGTGTGTATTGGCTTGCAAGGTGAATTCTTTGATGTGAGAGAACCGAACCGTGAAGCTAGTGCGGAAGAGTTGAAGATGTTGCAATACAACGTCAAGCTTGTGATATCCTCTTCAACGGATTATGCCCTGAAGAATTCAACAAAATCAGTCGTCTTGAGAATGCAAAGGAAATTTGGGATACTTTGATTAATATGCACAAAGGTACCGACTCCGTCAAGGAATCCAAATTGGATGTGCTTCAAAGTAAAGTTGACAAGTTCAAAATGAAGGATGGTGAAGGTGTCGCTGAAATGTACTCTAGGCTTGCTCTCATCACAAATGAGATTGCCCGCTTAGGAAGTGAATAGATGACCGATAGATTCATCATCAAGAAGATCCTAAGAGCGTTGGATGGAAAATATGATACCGTGTGCACATTGATCCAAAGGATTCCCAACTACAAAGATCTCAAGCTAACGGAAGTGATTAGAAGAATTATTGCTCATGAGATGTCACTCAAGGATAAAGAAGGGCTTCACAACAAGTCTAGTGGTGCTTACAAAGCCTCATGTGATGCTCCTACATCATCAAGTGAGAAACAAACCTTCAATGAAGAATTGAGCCTAATGGTGAAGAACTTCAACAAATTCTACAAGAGTAGAAGCAAGGAAAGAAGTTCCAAGTCAAGGTCGTACAATGACAAAAGATCTTCGAGTCGTGAGCGTAATTGCTACAATTGTGGAAGACCCGGACACTACTCCAATGAGTGTACGGCTCCCTACAAAAGAAGAGAAGATTCACCCAAAAAGAGAAGTAGAAGAGAAGAATCACCTCCAAGATAGAGAAGGAGTAGATATTATCGTTATGAACAAAGAACATCTCGGAGAAGCAAGGATTCGGAAAGGAAGGACAAGTCATCAAGGAGCTACAAAAAATGAATACATCAAGCTCATGTTGGTGAATGGGTATCCGGTTCCGACTCCGACAATCACTCCGAGAGAAGTTATCACTTCGACTCTGAATATACTCAAGATGAAGGTGTTGCTGGTCTAGCACTTGTGTCAACCAACTCCTACAACATATTTGACTCGCCAAATGAAGGAATTGGAAGATGCTTCATGGCTAAAGGCCCAAAGGTATCACACCCCGAGTATGTAGATTTCAATAGTGATGAAGATGATTTGCTAGGTGATGATGATTTACTTGTTGACAACTCTAGTGATGAAAACTATGATGAAATTGCTATTAATCATGCTAATCAAGGTAAAATTAATGATGATGATAAGAAGGAGATTGAGCGTCTAACTAAATAACTAAACACTCTTAAGTTATCTCATGAAACTACCTTAGAAGATCATCGAGAACTTTTAAAGACTCATGAGAAGCTATGCTTTGAAAAGCTCAACCTCAAGCAAGAGCATGGGTTCTTAAAGGCAATCAATGATGATCTTCGTAAGAAAAGTTCTTCTTACATTGCCAAGCATTTACTCTTGTCTACTTACATGCCACAAGTAAAATCTAGCAACAAGAACAAGATTCTTCTTCTAGTAGTAACAATAATCATGTTAAATCCAATATTGTTGCTTCTAGTAGTTCTCTTGATTCCACTAATGATTCTCTTAGCCAAGTCACACTTGAGCAACAAAATAGCTTATTGAAGGGAATTATAGAGAAAGGTGTTTACAAGAGCCTTGCCGAAAGTAAGAAATTTGAGGAAATTGTACGCAAGCAAGGAAGGCACCGGAAGAATCAAGGTGTTGGTTTTGAACAAAAGTTCAATGCCAATGGAGTTGAGTGGGAAGAAGATCAATACACCAAGACGAAGTTTGTTATTCAACAAGAGAAGTATGATCCTACTTCTTTCCAAGGGACACAAGCTCAAGATGATCTTCCACCACAAGACCACAAGCAAAAGGGCAAGGACAAGCTTCAAGAGGCGATTGATGCATTTTAAGAAGCTCCCAAGGCCTTGGTCAAGTGGGTTCCCAAGACTACATCAAGTTCTACCTCAGCAAGTATGACTACAACTCCAAGGATTCCCATCAAGATGATGTGGATCCCGAAGAAGAAGAACTATAGAGTTCTTGAGGGTGACTCCGCCAACATACTTCACTCGTATCATTTTGGCGAGAACAAGTGCAAACAACTTCCACATCTTGCACTAGTTCAAGGAGTCACAAACCCTCTTGTTGGTAAGACAAGGGACAAGGTAACCTAATGCTTTCATGGACATCATCTTGTGTGAACTTCACTCTATGTCTATGGATATCCTTGTTTGTTCCTTGTCGGACTAACCCGTGTAGGTATTGAAAGTGCAAGTCACTCCAAAGGATTGCTCCGAATGATCTACATCAACATTGAGCATCCACATCATCAACATGTACATGAAGTCATCATCGACAAAACCCAAGGTTAGTTCATCCCTCTTAGGGGGGATATCACATCTAGGGGGAGCTTTACTCTAAATATTGAGCTAAAGCAACTCTAATGGTGTGAACACAACAATGCTTTTGTAAAAGTGTTAACCCCACTTGTGCTTAAATGACGAGTATGACCTATGATCAAATGTTCTCATTTGACTCCTAAGACAATATACTCATATATAGATGACCTAGTCATCGCCAATTGCTTGATAGATGCTAGAGTGTTTGTGCATGCTTTGTCACATATTTCATTTGCCATTTTATTGTGTGAGCATGTTGGTTGCATAGTTTACTCATTCGAGGACATTCATTTGTTACTTTGATTGTTTGGCTCTTTTTCTTTTGCCAAATGGATGGACAAGAATGCCTAAGAATCTCCCCTAGCTATCTATGCTTTTCTCGTCCCAAACTCTATTCATGCTACATCACAAAGTTGGATCAAGTCAGATTCGAACACTCTGTGTGAGGAGCACTCGGAGTCCCCGATTCATCATAGACTTAAACTTCCAAAACCTCTATGTGCATTTCGTTCTGACCGATTCATCCCTTTCGGTCTTACCGAGTTCACTGAATTGATCTAGGTTTTCAATCTCGGTGCAATTGATTAGAACATTTCGGTCACACCGAGTTGCAGTAACCGCTTGCGATTCTGCATCTCGGTGCCACCGAGTTGTTTCACTCGGTCCCACCGACAGTGTCAGGATATATATACCGTCGGGTCGAATTTTGGAAATTTCTCCGAAACTCCTCAGCCCGCGCATGTCCTGCTCCACTGCCTCGGGTCTCCGAATCGTCCTCTCGTCACTAGCGACCTCTCGTCGTTGGTCTCCATCACCGTCAACGGAATTCAACCCCGCTGTTGCCGCCGTAGCAAACTCACCGCCGAACTAGGGTATGAGTTTGAAACTTTGTGTCGTTCCTTACTCCGATTCTTAGCACAAAGAAAATACCATGTTCTTTACCACGTATGAGATCATCATGTCCAGCAAGAACATCCCTTAGATTAGTTTTGATTCGAAAATTTAGGGTTAGGTTTCGGCCGAACTCATCTTGGACCAACCGTGTTGTGTAAATAGGTCTCACCGATTTGGCCTAGGCCATTGCACTTGCACTTTTTGTCGAAAGTTGCAATTCGGTGTTACCGAGTTCAACTCTCTATGAAACCCTAGCAATCTCGGAGTCACTGAACTGTGTCTCGATCTGACTAATTTCACTAGTTTAGACTCCAAAAGTTGCTTCGGTGTCACCGAGTTTAACAAATTAGTAGCTCTGAAATACTTTCTGTGGAAAACTAAAACTAAGTTTTTGACTCATTTGTTTTGCAAAAACTTTGTACTTTGTGATGCTCATCCACTCTGCCTCATCTATATCTATTAACAGGGTCAGCAGTCAGTTTGTTTTGACAGTATGTCTAACCATAGTGATAGCCAAAATAAGTCAAAGGAGCAGATGAACCTGAGTGAGGGCACTAGTCCCTCTAGCGCCTATGATGAGGGCAGCAGGAGCACTCCAAGCAATTTTCCCAAGGAAGCTACAAGGACAAGGAAGAAGAGAAACTCAGACTCAGAGGATGAGGATTATGTTGTAGCTGAGGAAGAGGTCAGCTCCAAGAAGAAGGTGCTGAAAAAGGAATATGATGCTACTACAACAAAGCCTGGCATGCACAAGAAGGTCCCTGCAAAGAGGGTACCAACCTTAAAAGCCAAAGCCTCAATTATTGAATCTTCCAAGTCAAATGTTGAAGAGGCTGCTGGAGAGGGGAAGAAAAGGAAAGAAAGGGTCAAGAAGACCATAGCAAAAGTCATTGGAAGATCCTCCATGATGGAAGATCAAGAAGAAGAAGAAGAAGAAGAAGAAGAAGAAGAAGAAGAAGAAGAAGAAGAAGAAGAAGAAGAAGAAGAAGAAGAAGAAGAAGATGCACCAACATCAAAGTCTCAAAAGCTGATGGGAGATGCCATCAAGTCTAGGGCTGCCCCTTCTAAGCCCAAGACAGCTCCCAAAGCTTATGCTCCAGCTCCAAAGACTGTGCCCAAGAGGAGCATAAGGAATATTTCTACTGCTGAGAAGAACAAGGCCCCAGTGCTTGCGAATGATGAAGAAGATGCTGAAGCCCAAGTGCTTTGGAAGCTCAAACCCAAGATTCTAGATCATGATGACAGCCATCCTGTGACAGAAGACATGAACATCAGGAAGGATGCAGGTCTCAGACTTTGGAGACAATCTGATCCATATGCTGCAAGGAGAAGGACTGTTGTGGACTACAGGTTCCATACCAAAGAGCAGCAAGATTTCTATGAGACCATATTGCTTGACAAGAAGCCCATTGTGTGTGATATGAAGTGGGCAGATTGGGAATACATTGATGAGAATGAAGATCATTTTCCAGGAGTGCATGAAAGTTTCAGATCTTGTGGAGTAAATGACTTTGTGGGTCAGAAACTCACTAAGTGGGACAACGAGCTTATTATGCAATTCTACTCCATAGCACACTTCTATCCTGATGGTAGAATTGTTTAGATGTCTAAGGGTACAAGGTACCAATCAATAGTTGTTGAGTGGGCCAAATTAATCAATGCCCCCGAAGAGCATGAAGATGACTTGGATGTCTATTCCAAGAAGAAGAACGACCACAACTCAACGGCCAACATGTACAAAGAGATTCCTGACAAAGCCCTGAAAACTCATAAGCTGAGCTCTGTTCATTATCTGCTATCTGGTTTGGCCACAATCAACACTATATTGAGGCATACATTGTTGCCCAAATCTGGAGATCACAAGATGATCAAAGGCCATTCCATCAACTTGCTGTAAAGATACCAAGTGCTGAGGAGGCATCTCAAGTGTTTCTCAAATCTAAGCAAGATCAACTTGGATATCTGATTCAAGCAACCTTGAGGATTGGGAAAGGATTGGCCACCCTGAATCAGAACCAAGAGAGCTTGGAAAGGATCATTGAAACTAAGTTCTATGATCTTGATCTAAAAGTGACAGAGATGCACACAGCAGTTGAGTAGCTCCAAGAAGAAGCTGAGGAGAGGAAAGGGTAGGCTACCACAAATGCCTTTCAAAGAGTGCCAAGATGTCAGAGATCTTCTGAAGTGCCAGTGACTGACACTAGAGCTACTACATCAGCACCTGCAGCCACAGCATCAGTGCCACCTCCAGTTGCCACTCCACCAGCTCCAACAACTTCAATAGATGCATTCGTCCTTGGAGTCCTCTCAACGTCTCCTCCCTAAGATCAAGCCTAGCGAGACGCATAGCACTATGCATTTTCAAACTTTTTGGTAACTTGTTGCCAAAGCGGGAGAAATGTATAGATCGTAGGCTTTGAGAGAGAGTGTTTTTTCTTTGCTTCTTTTGTCTCTCTTGCTATTTGGTTGATAATTTATGTTTGTGTGTGTGAGATACTTATTTGATCATGTGCTTGATCATATCCTACATTAATGCTTGTGCTTGAATGATGTTATCTTTTATATCTCTTGTATGATCATTCACTTTGCCTTGGTGATGAGTGCATGTTTTTACTTTCCATCATTTTGAGCGCTCCACCAAGATGTATGTGACATGGAAGAGTAACCCATGATCCTAATTGATTGTGCATTTGCATTCAAAAGCAAATTTTAAATAATGCACAAATTTAGGGGGGGGGCTCTTACTTATCACATACCTCTCAAAGCGACGATGCATTTAAATCTTACTATCATTTGTCGAAGCTTTGATCTATATGTTGTCATCAATTACCAAAAAGGGGGAGATTTAAAGTGCAACTATCCCTGGGTGGTTTTGGTAATTCCTAACAACATATAGCTCATTGAACTAATGCCCTTTCAAGATGATCATTTTAGAAAGTTCAATGATTGGCATGGCATGGACTAGGAATGTGGACCCCTCAAAATGCTAAGGACACACATTGGCTCAAGCTCAACACTCTACACTTCCATTTTAGTGATCCAAGATCACATTGAGTCCGTAGGAAAGCCTATACTATTAAAAGGGGATGAGGTGTTGCTTAATGGCTTGCTTGCTCAAAATGCTTAGTGATATGCTCCAAAATCCCTCAACCACTTCCTCATATCCACATATGTCCCAAACCAAAAGTCAAACGCGTCCCCACCGATTTGATCTATCCGGCGCCACCGAGTTCACTTGACATAGCCATAGCCAGAAACCCTAATCAGTTCGGTCTCAGCGATAGGGATCTCGGTCTCACCGAGATGGGATTGCAAACTCTTTGTTTCCCTCAAAGACATAGGATTTTGGTTAAGCATCACTTCAGTCATTCTGACTGGTTCTCTTGGACCCCACTTAACAGTGTGGTGGTTCCTATGACTCAACAAAGAAGAAAAAGAACGATGAAACTGCTAAGTCTTCGCGCTCCATAGTCTTCACGCGATGTCTTCTCTTGTCATAGTCTTCAATGTGAATGTCTTCACACACCACCTTTGACTTCAATGTCTTCATGCGTTTTTAGGGGTCATCTCTGGTAGGAAAACCGAATCAATGAGGGACTTCTACCTGTATTATCCTGCAATTCCCACAAACACATTAGTCCCTCAACCAGGTTTGTCGTCAATACTCCAAAACCAACTAGGGGTGGCACTAGATGCACTTACAATCTCCCCCTTTTTGGTGATTGATGACAAACTGGTTGAAGTTTTCAACGGGGAATAATATATGTGAAATTATAAAGGATAGGGTATTTGTCTTCATAAGTGGCAAAGGCTCCCCCTGAAGATGTGCATATAAGTAATTTGCTCTTGGAATGCAAATGCACATGGCAGGTTGTATTTGTGGAGATCCTCTTCAACTTATGATGACAATTCATCATGCATGATTTGATGTGACGAAGATAATGACATGCATAATGAAAAATGGACGTCTGCAAAATGACCTAAGTGCGGAAGTTATCATCACACATGCGAAATTTATCATCGCATCACAGAATAGCAAATAAGTAGCAGACGACCATCGAGTTTAGGTGTTACAACTCAAAGAACCAAATGTATCGAAAACGAGAGTTATAAGCACTTGGCAAAAGTAGCAAAAAGTAAAGCAACCACCCATATGGACCCGCTTGAAGACTATCAACTCATATGCTTCTCCCCCTTTTGTCGGTAAGGACCAAAAAGGTTTGAATACATAGAGCGCCTACTCGTTCCCATGAGGTGTAGGTGAGGCAGCAGGGTCGTCGTTGAGGTCCGGTGGTGCAGAAGAACTTGGTGCAGTGTTGACACACGCTGAAGTTGGAGGAGGTGAAGTTACATCATCTTGGTCATCGGTGACTCTGGCATTCACTGTCGCAGCTGAGGACGAGTAGTCAGAGTCTTCAAGTGAGGGAGTCCGACGCAAGTGAGCATTTCTGGGAGGAGTTGAGTCAAACTTGAACCGTTCGGTGAAGCCATCGTCTTACAGATCAGCTTCAGCACTAAGTAAGGTCAAACTCTTCCACGACCTCTGACAGGTTTCATGAGTGACAAAGGCATTCTTGGTGGCAAGATTGTGAATGCGGTTGACATCCACCAAGAGGCTTTGCATCTGACGCTTAAGCCAGTCGTGATGTTTGTCCTGTTTCTGATGCAGCGCGACGAGAAGCTCTCGGTCATTTAGGACACGAGATCGCCTTCGAGGCCTTTGTGCAATGGTGCTATCAGTGGCGTCAGTTTGAGCGCGAGGGGCACGTGTGTTACTAGCTAGAGGATAAACACGAGAAACTGCTGGAACTCCTTCAATAGGTTGGGTGAAGCTTTGGTGATCAATATTGTGAAGATAAATGGGATCCTTAGCTGGCTCTGGGTAAATAGCTTCAACTGACAGATCAACCTCTGGCAAGAATATGAGATGATTGCGCGTAGATGGCTGATAGTTGAAGGCAGAGTGACGCTTGATAAGACGCATGACCCATGGAGCATAGAATTTCAAGCCAAAAATGTCAGAGCCAGATGCAGCCAACTGCCTGATGAAGAAGTCTTGAGCATTGAAGCTAATGCCATTGAAGATATAGAAAACCAAAGTCTTCATTGCTCCTTCAAGCTTCGCTGCAGATGAATGTCCTTTGACAGGCCAGAGAGTCTTCCTGATGATATGGTAAATGGTGCGAGGCAGGTACTCTAGGTCTTCAACAAAAAACTCTGATGGGTATTCAGCGTCGTGAGGTAGAGGCTTCATCATGCTCAGCATTTGACTCATGTTGGGTTCTGGCTTCTGAAAGATGCTTTCCAAGGCATTTTGGTGTTGTTGACAACCTGGTTCATAGTATTCACCAGGAGTGGGCAGGCCTGTGAGCTCAATGATATCAAGAGCTTTAGCTTCATGATGGGCATTGCCTGTCATCCACTCAAGGACCCAAGTCTTTGGATCCCTGTTGTAGCCTCGAATGTGAAGAGTTGCATAGAACTGTAGCAGAAGCTCTTCATTCCAGTGTTCCTTATCTGTGACAAACTGCAACAGTCCAGCATCTCTGAAGCAATCCAATGCTTCTTCAAGGAAGGGCAGGCCAGCTATAGCTTCAGAGTCGAGGCGCATATGTGGAAATATGCGCTCTTGATTGTATAGGATGCAGGAATAGTAGCTGCACTGCTGATAGCTCCAGAATCGATCTGATGAAATGCGAGGTCTAGTATAAGGGTTCTTGGAGCTGTTGAGGAAGGTGTTATTTGCCACAAAGCCAATCACATTGAAGACCCCAGGTGAAGTGGCAGTTCCTGGGAATCGTGGAAGTCTTGGCTTGGGCTTTTGGACTTGAGGTCTGTGCTCGACATGATACTGAAATTGTGGACCCGCAGCAGATGGAGGAACCAGAACGGGCCAGCGGACCATAACAGGCTGACCACAATCAAATGCCAGCTCAATTGTATGAGGTCTTGGAGGGGGAACAGGAGCATTGGCATTGTCTTCATGGGCTTCAGGGGCCACATTGGTTTCAGGTGCTTGTACCTCAGGTGTTTCAGCATCGACTTCGGGGGCCGCAGTGGCTTCAGGTGCTTGGACTTCTGGCACCGTAGTAGCTTCAGGCGCCGTATTAGCTTCAGCCATGACGACGTCATTGACTTCAGCAGTGATGTTTGTGGCTGCCTCAGGGTTGTTAACCTCCACTTCAGGAGCTGGAGGGTCGGGACACGTTCTCCTCGAGAACAACATCTTGGTGGGATGGGGGTGTATAAACTCTTTCAACTCTTGGTGCTTCTTCTTCATCGGCTGATGCAGCCGGAATATCTTCAGCCATTTTGGCTTCGGACTCATACACGTGCATAGTGGGAGTGACTTGGGGCCTTGGTCCTTTGCGAATCCTGCGTAATGCTGGCGACTCTTGTGGAGATGGAGTGTGCTAGGCCTCAAAGTCATCGTCATCTTGCACTAGTGGGGTAGCTTGCGGTTGGGGAGAACTTGGGGTGTCTTGTCGTTGTGGGTGATCATTCCATGATGCATCCTGAGCAGTTGGCGTTAGAGCACAGGCGATGATACCAATTGGTGCTCGATCTGAGGAAGGACTTCATCATCTTCAACATTGTCATGAGGACCAATGTCTTCAGCAGCGATGGGGTCAACAGTTGGATTGTCTTCAGCTTCAGGAGCCTCTGGAGAAGCAGGCTCGTGAATTACCACTTGGCGTTCTTAATTTTCAGACGCAGGACGAGCCACTGAGATTGGCTTGACCTCAAGGGGCTCTGTGGGAGCAGCCCGATCTCTCTTCTTGGTTTTGCGTTTCTTAGTTGGAGGAGCATCATCAGTGGTGCCCTTGGTTTTGCGCTTTCTGGCTTCAGCTTCAGCAGCCCTTGTTTTCTTCAGTTCTGAAGCCACTGTGGGGACCTTAGGCTTCGAGCCTGTCATACTGGCTGGGAAGACAATTGGATGTACTTCCTGCCTTGCTGCTTTGGGTTCTGCCATAGCTGGCTTCTTCTTCTTTTTGGCCGCCATTTTGGGGTCGATTCCTGGTCGCCCCAAGGCCTTGAGCTTTTCAGCCTCATTGTATCCTTGGACACATTTAGCTGCAAGATCCTTCATGCGCTCACGAGAACCTTTGGCTTCCTTGCGTTTGGTTCGGAATGCTTCCTTAAGCTCATGCATCATGGTCTGGAAGTTCTGAATGTCTTCAACATTGATCTTGGCAATGTGCTTCTTGAACTGAGCCTTTTCATAATCTATCTTATGCTTCAGTTCAACAATCTTCTGAGCTAGAGCCAGCTCAGCAGCAATGGTTCCATGGAAGGCGACGCTGAGGCCAATGGGAAGCTGAAGATCATCAAAGCTGACATTTGGGCTGTCAAACCACTCATCAATGAATGTGTTGATGATTTCAACATCAAAGAGAAGGTCATTGAAGATTTCTGCCTCTTGCTTGCTCTTGATCAACTGCTCAAGAGCATCATCACCAAGATCGTCGTCGCTGGACAGATCAATGGCGTCATTGCACAGAATAGCAGCAGCGGTCAGTGCTTGGCTAGTGGGTTGCAAGGGCATCTTCACTTTGGAGGGCTTGGAGATGCGTGACAAATCTTCAGACTGCACACTGAGTTCAGGAGGTGCAGTGGCCAGAGGCTTCGCCCGTGAGACCTTTGGTGCAGAGGCAGGCTTTGAAGCTTTAGGCTTTTTCAGCTTCTTTGGCTTCGGTGGTGCAGGCGCTTCATCAGATTCAGCATTGTCTGCAGGTTGATCCACGACTGCCCCTTGAACCATAATATAAGTGATGAGACCTTCCAGGTTGTAGAAGGGCCCAACAAGATTGGGTTCAGCTTCGCGTGAGCCATCGGCACGAGGAGCAGAGAGACCTGGGTTGAAGTCTAAGCCTTGCGAATTCTTGTTTTCTTTGTCCGAGTTCCTGGCAAACTGAAGGTTGCGCTTGAACAGATTGTCGTCACGACACCATAGCAGTGACGATGGGTCTGCATCTGCAGGCTGTGGTCCACGGACCATACAAGGATAGAAGCCTTGTTCAATGGCTTCAGCTCTGGACCTGGGTTGAAGATTTTGTATAGGATGTCTCCCCACGGTCGCTTGATGGCATTCTTCTCAGCATACTCCTGGGTCACGAACCTGTACTTGAACCACTATTCTGCCCAATATCTTCGAATCCATTGGATTCGAGTTTTTCGATGATTGTAGTCCTCCTCCGGATCTGTCTTGTACAGCTCATAGAGGTCAGGAGGCAAATCTCTTGAGGTGTTGCCATGATGTTGTCTGCCACCCTTCCTTGCAGATTTTTCTGGTGCCATGAAGTTTAAACTGAAAGGCTTCAACACTGTCAAAGTCTTCCGTCTACTGGTCAGACAGGAACTGGCTTCAGGAGAATTTATATGATGTTGTAAGAATTCTGCAAATGAATGCAGACTATGAGAACCAAGGGATTCTCCCATGGACATGTACCTGTGACAGCATTAAGGTGCGAGGGAAGGGGAAGAGGTCATATGCATTCTCAGAAGATTTTGAAGATAAATCAGTTTAGAAGACATTGACCTCATACTGCGAAGACATTCACTCATAGATAGAGAGTTGGTTCCAGATTTGTACGAATCCACGAATAAGTACAAGTGAGGAATCTAACTACTTTGTGAAGCATAAGTGAACATACTAGGCATATTATGAGATGTAGTATGAAATAGATTCAACTTGTGTGAATAGAAACTGCTTGTGGTAGAAAATGATGAATCTATAGGATCAAAGGGGTCGTAAAAAGGAGGTTTTATTTACCACACGAAGAACTGCTAGACGGAGTGGGAGAGGAGGCCGAGCAGTTCGATCTTCCGTGCCCTAACTTGGCGATGGAGGACACCTACGGCGACGGCGGAGAAGATGATGTCTGCGGCCGGCGTGAAGACGGTGTCGGTGAGGTCGCGACAGCTAAGCACTTCGTCGCCGGTGTCGTCGAGGGCTAGCGGTGGCGCTAGGGTTTGTGCGAGAGTGGAAGAAGGGATAATGACTGTGGTGAGGCGTGTATTTATAGGGATAGGGACGGCACAGTGTTATTACACAGGTGCCCCTGGCAATTCACATCTGAAGGACACGTGGCTATCATGCAACACATCGGAGGTTGTTCCATGTTTCCACGCACGCCTGGATTGTCGGGTGGTCGTTCCCACTTCTCCGGGTTTCAGGTGAAAGGATTTAGCATTGAAAACGGATTAATGTTTGTCTTTGTGTCTTCTGCTGACAAGGATGCAGAGAAGACATTTTCACAGTGTCAATAGAATGCATATGATTTGGATAGATAGACTTAGGAAAGAAGCATAGAGGGGTTAGGGTCCGATCACATTCACTTAGTTCAAAAAATTCAGTAAGAAGCCATAGCTATAAGTGAATGTTGTAGAGGACAGAAACCAAATCAGTATGTTGAAGATAAACATGAGGACATTTTAACATTGACGATAAACAAAATGCGAAGACTTTGCAAATGTAACGCCATGAGAAAAACACTTCAAAGGAAAAAAAATTGGTGGTGGCGTTACCCACCGTATAGGAAATATTAGACCTAGACACGGCACACAATTATCGTGGCTCTCCGAAGTCAACTTCCACGTTAATATATTCACACTCAGAATGTAAGTCTTCATTGATTGAAGATATACTTTACTTCGTGTGTTGCACATCTAAGTCATCAACATGCTTAAGTGTTAGGATGTGTGCCTGATCACAGGACATTTGAGGATTCCAAGATATTTAGCTCACACCGTAACTTGCAAAACCTTTTCTCATCCAAGGGCTTTGTGAAGATATCTGCCAGTTGCTCTTCAGTGTTGACGTGTATGATATCAATATCTTCCTTCATGACATGATCTCTGAGAAAGTGATGACGAATTTCAATGTGCTTTGTCTTCGAGTGTTGAACTGGGTTGTTAGCAATCTTGATGGCGCTTTTGTTGTCGCAGTAGAGTGGCACTTGCTTCAGATGAATGCCATAGTCTTTGAGTGTTTGCTTCATCCATAGAAGCTGAGCGCAGCAAGATCCAGCAGCAATGTATTCAGATTCAGCAGTGGAGAGAGATACACAGTTCTGCTTCTTTGAAGACCAACATACAAGTGATCATCCCAGAAAGTGACATGTGCCTGATGTAGACTTGCGATCCACTTTTCACCAGTATAATCAGCATCCGAGAATCCAACTAGATCAAACTCTGAGCCCTTTGGATACCATAATCCTAGTGTTGGGGTGTGAGCCAAATATCTAAGAATTCGCTTCATAGCTAAGTGATGCGATTCCTTTGGTGCCACTTGGAACCGGGCACACATGCAAACACTAAGCACGATATATGGCCTAGATGCACATAAATAAAGCAAAGAACCAATCATGGAGCGGTATACCTTTTGATCGAACTCTTTACCATTGTTGTCGGGACCCAGATGATGTTTGGCTAGCATTGGCGTCATGTAGCCTTTGCAGTCTTGCATTCCTAATTTCTTCAGGCAATCTTTGAGGTATTTCTCTTGAGATATGAAGATGCCATTGCGTTGCTGACGTATTTGAAGACCAAGGAAGAAATTCAGCTCACTCATCATGGACATCTGATATTGCTCTTGCATCATATATCCAAACTCTTCACTGTATTTCTGATTGGTGCAGCCGAAGATAATGTCATCCACATATATTTGGCACACAGATAGTTCACCATCATATGTCTTCGTGAAGAGAGTGGGATCCAGTGAACCAGGTTTGAAGCCTTTGCTTTTCAGGAAGTCTTTGAGTGTGTCATGCCAAGCCCGAGGGGCTTGTTTGAGGCCATACAGAGCCTTGTTGAGCTTGTACACCATGTCAGGATGTTTTGGATCTTCAAAGCCAGGCGGTTGTGCAACATACACTTCTTATTCAATCTTGCCATTGAGAAAAGCGCTCTTCACATCCATTTGATACAGAAGAATGTTATGATGATTTGCATAGGCCAGCAGTATGCGTGTAGCTTCAAGCCTAGCCACAGGAGCAAGTGTTTCATCGAAGTCAATCCCTTCAACTTGAGTATATCCTTGAGCAACGAGACGAGCTTTGTTTCTGACAAATTGACCATGCTCATCTTGCTTGTTGCAATATATCCATTTAGTGCCTATTATATTGTGCTTACGAGGATCAGGACGCTTAACCAGTTCTCATACATTATTCAGCTCAAACTGTTGAAGCTCTTCTTGCATAGCTTGAATCCATTCAGGTTCCATGAAGGCTTCATCAACTTTCTTGGGTTCAGATATTGAGACTAATGCGAAGTGCCCACAGAAGTTTGCTAGCTGTGTTGCCCTTGAACGAGTGAGTGGACCTGGTGCATTGATGCCATCAATTATCCTCTCATTCTGTACTTCATTTGCAACACGAGGATGAATAGGATGAAGATTTTGCTCTTGCTGATCATTGTCATCGTTAGAAGGATTGTCTTCAGGCTGAGCATTGTCTTCAGGTTGATCGGGTGCAGAGATGATGAGTTCCTCTTCAGGCTAAGCTTCAGATGGTATGATTTCTCCAGTTCCCATAAGTTTGATTGATTCACTGGATGGAACTTCATCTAGCACATTTGGGAGGTGCTCCCTTTGCGGGCCGTTAGTCTCATCGAACCGCACATCCACAGTTTCAACCACTTTATAGTGAAAGAGGTTGAAGACTCTGTAGGAGTGCGAATCTTTTCCATATATAAGCATAAAACCTTCATGTGCTTTCGGTGCAAATTTTGAAGTGTGATGTGGATCCTTGATCCAGCACCTGGCACCAAATACTCTGAA
Organism: Triticum aestivum; assembly: GCF_018294505.1. Classification (NCBI taxonomy): domain Eukaryota; kingdom Viridiplantae; phylum Streptophyta; class Magnoliopsida; order Poales; family Poaceae; genus Triticum; species Triticum aestivum. Next base: position 386,477,226 of record NC_057806.1, on the reverse strand, counting down.
GTAACTGACATTTGGCTTCTTGCCAGTAAGGAGCTCATAGGATGTCTTGTTCAGAAGCTTGTGAAGATAAACATGGTTGATGATATGGCATGCAGTATCAATGGCTTCAGGCCAGAACTTTCTTGGAGTCTTGTATTCATCAAGCATCGCCCGGGCCATCTCAATAAGTGTTCTGTTCTTGCGTTCCATGATGCCATTCTGCTGTGGCGTGTACGGAGCTGAGAATTCATGTGTGATGCCCAAAGTATCAAGATAAGTGTCTAGGCCAGTGTTCTTGAATTCAGTGCCATTGTCACTTCTGATGTGCTTAATCTTGACGCCATAGTTGTTCATGGCTCGATTGGCGAAGCGTCTGAAGACATCCTGCACTTCAGTCTTGTAGAGGATTATATGCACCCAAGTATATCTTGAATAATCATCAATAATGACAAAGCCATAGAGACAAGCATTAGTAGTAAGAGTTGAGTAATGAGTGGGACCGAAAAGGTCCATGTGGAGCAGTTCGAAGGGTTGAGTCGTTGTCATGATTGTCTTCGAGGGATGCTTGGCCCTCGTCATCTTTCCTGCTTCACAGGCACCGCATAAGTGATCCTTCTTGAACTTGACGCCCTCGATGCCTATGACATGCTTCTTCCTTGCAAGAGTGTGCAAGTTCCTCATGCCACCATGCCCTAGCCTCTTATGCCAGAGCCAGCATTCAGAAGCTTTTGCTAGAAGACATACGGCCAGTTGTGGTCCTGTTGAGAAATCTACCACATACAAATCATCTTTCCGATACCCTTCAAAGACTAGAGACTTGTCAGATTCCATTAGAACAAGGCAACGATATTTTCCAAATATCACAATCATGTTTAAATTGCAAAGCATTGAGACAGACATTAAGTTGAAACCAAGGGATTCAACAAGCATTACTTTATCCATGTGTTGATCCCTTGAGATTGCAACTCTACCTAGACCCAATACCTTGCTTTTACCAGTGTCAGCAAATGTGATGTGACTTTTGTCAGATGGACGTAAAGTTGAGTCCATGAGAAGACTTCGCTTGCCAGTCATGTGATTAGTACACCCACTATCAATAATCCATTCTGAAGTAGCTGGTGTCGTACCCTACAGTGCAGTTAGGGGGATAGGCTTCACGAAGAGAATTGTGAAGCATAAACATTTGACGAGCAAGTGGATTATGAAAGCTTAGATCGAGGTTAGGACTGATAGGGCAAGTAGCAAGCGACTCGGGAACAAAATACATAATAAGACCATTTGGGCATTTGATCTTGCGCCCTACAAGATGTTTAAGGTCCCCAGCAATAGCTTCAGACGAATTTGATTCTCGGCTGGAGACCTTTCCCTGAAAAAGAGAGTTAAGCTTTCTTAGCCACCCACATCTTCAAGGGTGGCTTCGAAGCAATGAGTCTAAGTGCAGCATCTGAGAACTTTGGCTTTGGAGCCCTAGCAAAAAGTATTGGTGGTGAACAATAGTACTCATAAGAATAAGAAGATTAGTTCTTGGTCTTATGAACATGGCGGTTTGATGAAACGCGCTCACATTCATAGGCCTGAGTATGGCTTCCCTGCAAAACATTTGCATTAGTGCGACTCAGGTGATCCCTTTGTCTGTATGAAGCCTTTGGACCATATGAAGCCTGTGGTCTGGGGTTTGTCTTCTTCACTTGTGGTGTCATGACGACATTCACATGAAGATTCTCCAGCAACCTTTTCGGCACCCAGACTTTCTTCATAGGTGGCCCATTCCTGCGGTTAGTACCAATATACCTGGCAAACACTTCACCATTCTGATTCTTAAACAGTTTATAGTTTGCATCAAAGGATTCATCAATAACAATGGGATTAGCACAATTGAAGCATGACAGGGTAGATGGATCCACTGAGGGTTCCTTTCCAGCAACCCATGTGGTTTTGGGGTACTGCTCAGGTTTCCAGTAAGAGCCATCAGCATTCATTTTCCTGTCGAACCCAAGACCCTCTTTCCTAGGGTTTCGGTTCAGGATCTGCATTTTGAGAACATCACATAGTGTCTGATGCCCTTTGAGACTTTTGTACATCCCTGTTTCAAGCAATGTATTCAACCTTGCATTTTCATCAGCAATAGCAGTGGTATCCTCAATAGAGGGGTTTGCCACATCAACAGTTGAAGATATTGCAATAGTAGCAGCAGTAGAACACCCAGCAACAGAAGTAGCATTGTCACGCTCAATGCATTTAAGACATGGTGGTTCAAATCCTTCTTGAGCGGAACTGATCTGTTTGGCGCGAAGTGACTCGTTTTCCTTTTGAAGATCGTCATGAGCCGCTCTCAATTTCTCAAGATCTTGATTTCTTTGAAGATAATCATAGGAAAGCTTTTCATGAGTTGTTGAGAGTGTTTCATGACGACTTTCAAGTTCCTCATACTTAACATGAAGATTTTTTATGTCTTCAATTAAGGACTGAGATCGAGTCATTTCAGCGTCTAACAGGTCATCGCTTTTATCTAATAGTTTTTGAATATGTTCCATAGCTTTCTGTTGTTCAGTTGCAATTTTAGCAAGTGTTTTGTAGCTGGGTTTGGAACCACAATCAGAGTCATCTTCACTGGATGTTTGATAGTGAGTAGTGCGTGTGTTTACCTTGGCACCGCGTGCCATGAAGCAGTAGGTGGGAGCGGAGTAGTCCTTGTCATTTGCATCGGTGTCGGTGATGAAGTCATTGTCTTTAGTGTTGAAGATGGACTTGGCAACGTATGTTGTAGCCAGACTTGCAACGCCAGAATCGGACTCCTCCTCAGACTCCACCTCCGCCTCCTCAGAAGCGGACTCCTCCTCTGAATCCATTTCCTTGCCAACAAACGCACGAGCCTTGCCAGATGAGCTCTTCTTGTGTGATGAAGACTTTGAGGAAGACTTGGAAGAAGACTTTGAGTATTTCTTCTTCTTCTTGTCGTCAGAACCATACTCCTTGCTCTTCTTCTTGTTCTTGTTCTCATTGTCCCACTGCGGACACTCAAAGATGTAGTGGCCAGGTTTCTTGCACTTGTGGCATGTTCTCTTCTTGTAGTCATGAGTAGAAACTTCATCATTCCTTGAGCTTGATCGTGAAGACTTTCTGAAGCCTTTCTTCTTGGTGAATTTTTGGAACTTCTTCACAAGCATAGCAAGCTCCTTTCCAATGTCTTCAGGATCATCCGAACTGCTGTCAGATTCTTCTTCAGATGAGAAGACAGCTTTTGCCTTCAAGGCACGAGTTCGCCCATAGTTGGGACCGTAGATGTCTCTTTTCCTAGAAAGCTGAAACTCATGTGTGTTGAGCCTCTCAAGTATGTCAGACGGATCGAGTGTCTTGAAGTCAGGACGTTCTTGAATCATCAGGGCTAGGGTGTCAAATGAGTTCTCAAGTGATCTCAGGAGTGTCTTGACGACTTCATGCTTGGTGATCTCAGTAGCGCCGAGGGCTTCAAGCTCATTTGTGATGTCAGTGAGTCGATCAAACATGAGCTGGACATTCTCATTGTCATTTCTCTTGAAGCGGTTGAAGAGGTTGCCAAGGACACTGATTCTCTGATCTCTCTAGGTTGAGATGCCTTCGTTGACCTTGGAGAGCCAGTCCCAGACTAGCTTGGATGTTTCCAAAGCACTCACACGGCCATACTTTCCTTTGGTCAGATGACCACAAATGATGTTCTTGGCAGTGGAGTCCAGTTGAACGAACTTCTTGACATCAGCAGCGGTGACACCTTCACCAGCCTTGGGAACGCCATTCTTGATGACATACCATAGGTCGACATCAATGGCTTCAAGATGCATGTGCATCTTATTCTTCTAGTAGGGATATTCAGTTACATCGAAGATTGGGCACGCAGTGGAGACTTTGATTATCCCTGCAGTCGAGATAGCTAAAACTCCAGGTGGTTAAACTGAATCACACAGAACAAGGGAGTACCTTGCTCTGATACCAATTGAAAGTGCTAGTGATCGACTAGAGGGGGGTGAATAGGTGATTTTTATGAAAGTCTTCAAAACATGGAAGTTTCGAAGACAAACGATAGAAATAAACCTATTATCATGCAGCGGAAGGTAGACTACACTAAGCAAGCCATAGTCAAGTATTAAATGAAGTGAAAGCACAACGACTAATAGCAGCTAGGCAGTATAGATCAGGTCGGAAGATAGTGTGAAGCCAATCAGAACAAGCGGTCACTCAGTGAAGACAAAAGATAATGCAATCATACAATGACTTCACCAGAGCCAACAGTAAGTAAAGGAATGGGAAGGATGAAACTAGTGACTCGTTGAAGACAATGATTTGTTGGACCAGTTCCAGTTGCTGTGACAACTGTACATCTGGTTAGGGAGGCTGAGATTCAACTCAAAAGACCGTGTCTTCACCTTATTCCCCTTGAGCTAAGGACACCCAGTCCTCACCCAATCACTCTGGTAAGTCTTCAAGGTAGACTTCCAAACCTTCACAGACTTCGTTCACGGGCGATCCATAATGACTCTTGGATGCTCAGAACACGACGCCTAACCGGTTGGAGGATTCACAGCCCTCAAGTGTAATAAGTCTTCAGATCACACAGACAGGAAGACTTAAGTGATGCCTAACACTCTTTGGCTCTTGGTGTTTAGGGCTTTATCCTCGCAAGGAATTCTCTCTCTCTCAAAGGCTTCGAGGTGGGTTGCTCTCAAACGACAAAAGCCGTACACTAACTCTGAGAAGCCAACTGTTTATGGTTGTAGGGGGTGGGCTATTTATAGCCACTAGGCAACCCGACCTGATTTGTCCGAAATGACCCTGGGTCACTAAGGAACTGACACGTGTTCCAACGGTCAGTGTCGGTGTCAAAACCGGCGGATCTCGGGTAGGGGGTCCCGAACTGTGCATCTAGGCCGGATGGTAATAGGAGGCAAGGGACACAAAGTTTTACCCAGGTTCGGGCCCTCTCGATGGAGGTAAAACCCTATGTCCTGCTTGATTCATATTGATGATATGGGTAGTACAAGAGTAGATCTACCATGAGATCAGAGAGGCTAAACCCTAGAAGCTAGCCTATGGTATGATTGTTGATGTGTATATTGTCCTACGGACTAAAACCCTCCGGTTTATATAGACACCGGAGAGGGTTAGGGTTACATAGAGTCGGTTACAATGGTAGGAGATCTGAATATCCGTATCGCCAAGCTTGCCTTCCACGCCAAGGAAAGTCCCTTCCGGACACGGGACGAAGTCTTCAATCTTGTATCTTCATAGTCCAGGAGTCCGGCTGAAGGTATAGTCCGGCTATCCGAATACCCCCTAATCCAGGACTCCCTTAGTAGCCCCTGAACCAGGCTTCAATGACGACGAGTCCGGCGCGCAAATTGTCTTCGGCATTGCAAGGCGGGTTCCTCCTTCAAGTACTTCATAGAAGATTTTAAACACAAAGATAGTGTCCGGCTTTGCAAAATAAGTTTTCCACATGTTGCCATAGAGAAAAATATTTACACAAATCTAATCTGCTGACGTGTTCCGTAGTGTGACACACCACGGCCAAGCCTTTATCCGATTCGTTTCATTATCCCACCTCAGCACGTCATGCGACGCAGTTTCCTTGGCACGTCTTGTCAAAGCAGAGATCGTGTCCCCTTATTCCGGGATTCTCATCAATACGGGCGTGGGTAACCCAACTGCGCCCTTGATTACGGCGCTTGGAGATAAGCGAGTTTTACCAGGCTGGTTGGGACACGCAGTTGCGTCCACCCATATAAGGGGATAAGGATCCACCTTTTCGCCTACGCCTTCTTCCTCCTTTGCCTATCCATTCTGCGCACTCGAGCTCCAGCGCCCAAGTCCGCACTCCCTACCTCAACCTTCTCCAGCCATGTCCAGAGCGGGAGGCAAGTGGATGGTCTCCTCCGTCACGGAGGGACACATCAAAAAGCTGAGGAAGGCCGGATACCTGTCTAGCGACATCGCGCACTGGCTTCCCGAAAAGGGGAAGCTCATCCCCACCCCTAGGCCCCATGAGAGGGTGGTATTCCTCCCCCATTTCCTCCACGGACTGGGCTTCCCTCTGCATCCATTTGTCCGGGGGCTCATGTTCTACTACGGCCTGGATTTCCACGATCTGGCCCCGAACTTCGTCCTCGACATCTCGGCGTTTATCGTCGTGTGCGAGGCCTTCCTCCGCATCCGCCCCCATTTCGGCCTATGGCTTAAGACTTTCAACGTCAAGCCGAAGGTGGTGCGCGGCAGCCAGGCGGAGTGCGGCGGCGCCATGGTGGGGAAGATGGCCAACGTCCTGTGGCTCGAGGGCTCCTTTGTGGAGACCCTGAAGGGGTGGCAATCGTGGTGGTTTTCCGTCACCGAGCCGCGTGACGCCGAATGGGTCGCACCCCCTGAGTTTCGGTCCGGCCCCCCTACGCGGCTCACCTCCTGGAAGGAGACGGGCCAGACTTGGGGTAAAAAAATAGAACTGACCGGACTCCAAACCTGCATCCAAACCCTGGTGGACAAGAAGCTCAAGCTTGCCAACGTAGTCCAGGTGATGCTCATCCGCCTGATCCTCCCGTGTCAACAACGGGCCTTCAACCTGTGGGAGTTCGACTCGGCGTAGCACCAAACTCTAAACAGGCTCTTCGACACGACGTACGAAGATGCCTGGAGGGTGCTTTTCAAGGGCGCTGAAGCTCCCGCATCCGCTACCGAGGATCGCGGATTCAGTACGCAGCATCACGCTCATGCGGTAAGCTATTATATTTCCTTCTACAGGATATTAGGTTATCATAGTTTGACTCTATGCGGGATCTAAGCTCCCTTACCTTTGACAGGATTGGCAAGTGACGTCCGGACAGATCAACTGTCTGGCTCCTTTGCCCGAAGGCCCAGCAAACGCTCGCTTGGCGAAGCTGCTGGTTCCGGCACCCTATGTGGTGCCGGAGAAGAAGGCCGCGAAAAAGGCCACGGGGACTCGAAAGAGTGCCCGGCACCAGGAGGTGTTGGATTCATCATCCGACGGTCCCGAAGAGCCTTCCTCTCGTGAAGACAAGGAGGAAGAAGAAGAAACCTCTCCCCCTCCAGTGGGAGGAGAGAAGAAAAGGAAGCCTGCCCTTTTTGAGGAGGCCGGAGGGTCCAAGAAGGGGAAAACCCTTCCTCCGGACAACTCCACCGACGCCGACGATGGCGGAGAGGAGTGGTAGCCCAGGGCCAAGCCCCTGGCAAATCGTAAGTATCCGGATACCGGAGTAACTCATAGTATCCGTTTATTGCACAGCTTTCCCTTATGTCGAGTATGTGTATGCAGCCCACCCAAAGACCGGCTCGACGTGTCGTCGAGCGGCTCACTGGACTCGTCGGATGTGAACTCGCTTCCGATGGCTTCCTCCCCCCGCCCTACGGACGACACCGAGGTGTTGTCCCAACAGGCTCCAAGCAGGGAGGAGGTGGTCCTGGAGGCACCGCAAGGCGACCTCCCGGACTCCAGGAGTAAAGGGGATGAAACTCCCTAGGGCTCCAAGTCCGGCTCTAGGCCGGACACCGCTCCGGAACCTTCAAAGGTTCCGGAGTCCGGTGGGGGACCTGGACGGGGGCCGCCGGACAATATGTTGGAGGCACTCCGAGGCGCCTCCATCGATGAGGAGCACCGCACAATTATGAGTGTGGTGGTCCAGAAGGTTCAGTCCGCCAAGAGCGGACTGACTGAAGCTTGTACAAGCCTTTTGACAGGCTTTGAGGTAAGTAAACAATGTGTATATAATATTACCGCATAGACAGTAGCCCCTGATGCTCTGTTGGGCGTTCGGGAAGAAAAGCCGAATAGAGGATCAAAGAATTCGCAGGAGTCTAACAAAAGGAGTCAATATGCGTATGTAGGCTTCTCTGCTGGCATCCGCCACACTGACTGCGGAAGTGGACGCGCTAAAGCAGAGCTTCAAGAAGTCCGAGCAGGAGCTCGGGCGTGCCAAGAAGCAGCTCGAGGATAAGGAGGGTAAGAAATACCTTATTTGAATGTATATATGAAAAAGGTGCAATTGCAAAAAATGACAGGATTAACATGGCTATTGTAGGGGCCACGTCTGAGGTGGCGACCCTGAAGCAAGCGCTGCTCGAGGCCGAGAAGAGTGCGGCTGTGGAGCGCATCGAGCGGGAGAAGTATGAGGCCGAGGTTGGCAAGGTCCGGCAAGAGCTCCAGGTTCTCATGAGGAAACATGAGAGTTTGGAGCTTGACTCGAAGATGCGAGCGTTCGAGCTCGCGGCGGCTATTGAAAATGCCAAGTCTGCCAAGACCGAATCCCAGAAGCCCCTCCGGGAGTTGGATGAGGTGAAGAAGATAGCGGCGGGTAAGGCATTCTTTATGCAAAGCCAACATATAAACATGAGTTACTTGTTACTTACCCGAATCCGGAGCTCTCCAGGAGCGTTCGCAGATCTTCCCCGGAGTGTGTTCGATGCCTCCGCATTCTATCGAGCCGAGGAGGGAAGCTCGACAGAGAAGGTGTTCTGGTCTCAGTATACTAAGGCCGGACACCCCGTGCCCCTGAGCGACCAGCTGAAGCAACTGGTCGAGCTCCACAAGGCGGCCGAACAGGCCATGAAGGGCCTCCTCGTTCGGCTGTGGCCTGGAGAGGCTCTGCCTGGGAGCTATTTCGGGCTGGTGCGGCGGCTGATGGAGGCTTGTCCAAGGCTCGAAGTCATCAAGCGCTCCGTCTGCATTGAAGGCGCCCGTAGGGCCTTTGCCCATGCTAAGGTGCACTGGGGCAGGTTGGATGCTGAGAAGCTTGTGAAGGACGGGCCACCAGCGGGGAAGGAGCATCACAAGCCCGAAAATTACTATAAGGATGTTCTGAAGGGTGCCCGCCTTGTGGCGGATGAATGTACTAGGGATGTAATTATTGAGTAGAACCCGCTCGTTTTTGTCCTGTGCGCTGAAAACTTGTTCATATGCGCTTAGCAATGCTGTTTGAATTTAAAATATTACCTTTTGTACGGCTGTTTATCAATTCTGAGAGCTGGCAAGTCTTCGGCTTCTGCCCCCATGCCGCTAGTGCTGGGGTGTTCGGGGATAAACCTGAGTGCTCTTTTTCCCATGTTTGGGTCCTTCGAGGGAGGCGATCAGCCCAACGAACAAGGCAATCGGACTATAACGCGTGAACACTCTCACTTAGCCATAGAATTCTATAATTTTAAATTTCGGCGAAGCCCCTGGTATTCGGAAGACCGAGTTCGGGGCACTATCCACGCCTTGGCCGGACAGAGCCGACTCCTCGCCCAAAGCGGCATAAGTCATTAGGGACTCGAAAAAACCTCTTGAACAGCGACCAGCTCTCGCCTCATCATGACAGTCAATTTTAGCTTTCTCCACTGAGGTGCTCGGCCCAGCTCAACTGGGGCACAATCGCAGTGGTTCTCCTAGTGCTACCTTAGCCGATATAGCGGAACGTAAGGCACCAAAACATAGGAGCCGGGAAAACCCAACTATTGACCCAAGACATGATTCGGAGCAGATGCATATAATGCTATAAGTTCGGGGTGCCGCACTTGTGAAAGTGTTCGGACTTCTCACACCATATTGAGGGATACTGAAGCCCCTGGTGTACCAAATTGTATGGGAGCAACATGTCATTAAGGAACATATATTTATAAAGAGGTAATGCAAAAATAGACAAAAGCTATGCATTGTTTATTAAAATTATCTGCGATCAAAGCAGAACGATACAAGTAATGTGATAAACAAAAAGTTGGACTATTTAACATGTCTACTCCAGGGGCGAGCTGCGGAATAGTATGTGAAACAGGTATACTGTCGTGATAGAGACCACCTGAGAGTTTCGTAATGCGGCATCGCTTGTCTGCTTCCCTGGTTCTTGCATCGTTTGTGCGGCAATTGGACTGCTGAACAGGCCTTCCGAAGAGTAGAGTCCTGGAAGTAAGAGAAAAGTAAAAAATCGGCAGCCCCTGGTGCGGTTTAAGCCGTGTTTTGGGCGTGCCGTGATGGTGCCCCTCCCCCTATGCCCATGGTATTTCTAGAGCGTAGTTATGTACACGAAGTATTGGTGTCGCCTTTTTGCGAGGGTTGGGGTTGGCGCTGGATTGCTACGCCTTCTCGGAACGTGCCAGGCGGTCTTGTTGTGGGTTACTCCGGGCGCGCTTGACGGTGTCCGGACGTTTAATGGCCGGACCGGAGAATTGCCTGGAAAGGCTGCTTTGTACTTCCATCGCAAGGGCCGCCGTGTGCTCCTCCGTTCGGAGGGAGCGTTCGGTGTTTCCTTTGACCGTAATTACTCCTCGAGGGCCTGGCATCTTGAGCTTAAGGTATGCGTAGTGCGGTACCGCATTAAACTTGGCGAATGCGGTTCGTCCGAGCAGTGCGTGATAGCCACTGCGGAATGGGACTATGTCAAAGATCAACTCCTCGCTTCGGAAATTATCCGGAGATCCGAAGACCACTTCAAGTGTGACTGAGCCTGTACAGTTGGCCTCTACACCTGGTATTACGCCTTTAAAGGTCGTTTTGGTGGGCTTAATCCTCGAGGGATCTATGCCCATTTTCCGCACTGTATCCTGGTAAAGCAGGTTCAGGCTGCTGCCGCCGTCCATAAGGACTCTAGTGAGATGAAATCCGTCAATAATTGGGTCTAGAACCAATGCGGCAAATCCGCTGTGACGGATGCTAGTGGGATGGTCTCTTTGATCAAAGGTGATCGGGCAGGAGGATCATGGGTTGAACTTTGGGGCGACTGGCTCTACCGCGTATACGTCCCTTAACGCACGCTTCCGCTCCCTTTTGGGGACGTGAGTTGCGTATATCATGTTCACCGTCCGCACTTGTGGGGGAAAACCCTTCTGTCCATTGTTGTTCGGCGGCCGGGGCTCCTCGTCATCATCGCTATGCAGCCCCTTGTCTTCATTTTGGTGTTTTACTTGCCTGCCTACTTGAACACCCAACAATCCCTGTTGGTGTGATTGGTCGGCTTTTCGGGGGTGCCGTGTATCTGGCACAAGCGGTCAAGTATTCGGTCCAAGCTGGACGGGCCCCTAGGATTCCTTTTGAATGGCTTTTTCCGCTGACCGGATTTAGAGCCTCTGAATCCGGCATTAACTGTCGTATCCTTAGCATTGTGGCCGTTAATGCGGCGCTTATGCTTGTTGTGACGCGACCTGCCGCTACTGTCCCTGGTATCCGAATTACTGGGGTTCTTGGTGATATTGTTTCTACGAGCAAGCCAGCTATCTTATCCCGCGCAAAAGCGGGTCATGAGTGTCGTGAGTGCTGCCATAGATTTCGGCTTTTCCTGTCCTAGGTGCCGGGCAAGCCACTCGTCACGGATATTGTGCTTGAAGGCTGCTAGGGCCTCTGCGTCCGGACAGTCGACTATCTGATTTTTCTTTGGTAGGAACCGTGTCCAGAATTGCCTGGCCGATTCATCTGGCTGCTGAATTACGTGGCTTAGGTCATCGGCATCCGGGGGTCGCACATAAGTGCCCTAGAAATTGTCGAGGAATGCGGCTTCCAGGTCCTCCCAACAACTGATTGATCCTGTTGGCAAGCTGTTAAGCCAATGCCGAGCTGGTCCTTTAAGCTTGAGTGGGAGGTATTTGATGGCGTGGAAATCGTTGCCGCGGGCCATGTGGATATGAAGGAGATAATCCTCGATCCATACCGCGGGATCTGTTGTGCCATCATATGATTCGATGTTTACGGGTTTGAAACCCTCGGGGATTTGATGATCCATTATTTCGTCTGTAAAGCATAGTGGGTGTGCGGCGCCTCTGTACTGGGAGATATCATGACGTAGCTCCAATGAGCTTTGTCTACTGTGTTCGAACCTGCCGAATTTGTGGCTGGCGTGACGGTTACCGTCTCGAGCCATGGGGCGCCTGCGCGATCCGTAGATCGATCTTGTTTGCCTTGCCTTGTCCTCCAACATATCTCGTAAGTCCGACGCATATTCCCGTGTCTTGGTGCGGGGTGCAGCTTGAGTGGAGGGTCGGGAGGCCTCTCTGTTGCAGCCACGAGGTGGACGTTCGGCCGCATCAAGTGCTTCCTCCTCTAATTGGGGTAGCAACCTGCGCTTTGGGTAACTCTTATAGGGGCGTTCGAGTTTATGCTCTTCGGCCGCAAGGACTTCAGTCCATCTGTCAACCAGCAAATCTTGATCAGCTTTGAGTTGTTGTTGTTTTTTCTTGAGGCTTCTTGCCGTGGCCATAAGCCTGTGTTGGAAACACTTTTGCTCAACGGGATCCTCTGACGAATTTGTCGTCATCGAGGCTTGCCTTGTCTTCGGAGGGAGGCATATAATTATCGTCCTCGACCTCTCTGTCTGCCGCTCTCTCATGAGGGCTGGTTTCTCCCTCCTCCTGTGCTACATCTTGCTGGAGGGGATTTTCTTCGGCACTTTCCGGAGTATTATTGTCTCCTGTGCTGGAATCGCCGTTTTTGTTCTGGCGGGATTTTGAGCGGCACTGCCGATGCCGACGCTTAGGCTGTTTCTTGGAGGGGTCATCCTCCGCTGTTCCATCACCATCTCCCTCTTTTGGGGTGTCCACCATGTATATGTCATATGACGAGGTGGCTTTCCAGGGCCTAATAGGCGCTGGTTTTTCATCATCTCCTTCATCGGCGTCCATACCGTCGATGTCTTCGGAGTCGAAGTCAAGCATGTCGGTTAAGTCGTCGACAGTGGCTACAAAGTGGGTGGTGGGTGGGCTTTGAATTTCTTCATCGTCCGTACCCCAACCTTGCTGACCGTAGTCCGGCCAGGGCTCTCCTGATAAGGAGAGAGATTTCAGTCACTTCAGGATATCGCCGAAAGGCGAGTTCTAAAAGATGTCTGCGGCAGTGAACTCCATGATCGGCGCCCAATCGGATTCGATTGGCAGGGGCGCGGAGGGTTCAGAGTCCGGAGAGGAGTCCGGCTCCTCGGAGTCATGAGTCTCGCAGAGTACGGGGCTGGTGTTTGGCTCAATCGCCGTTGGGATCGCAGCCCCCGAGGTAGCGTCCAACCACTCATCCTCGATTGGTGCAGTTGGCTCCGAACTAAGGGTCGGAGCCGGTGCATGTGCGGCCTCCAGGGCACTGTTCGACGGCAGAGCTAGATCATGCTCGTCATGACAGCGCGACGCGCTCGGCAGTGGCTCGAATCCGTCGAAGATCAAGTCCCCGCGGATGTCAGTCGTGTATTTTAAACTTCCATATCTGACCTGACGGCCAGGGGCATAGCTTTCGATCTGCTCTAGATGGCCAAGTGAATTGGCTTGCAGTACGAAGCCGTCAAAGACGAAGATCTGTCCGGGGAGGAAGGTCTCACCCTGGACTGCATCGCTATTGATGATCGTAGGAGCCATCGGTCCTGACGGCAATGACACAGAGGAACTCTCAATGAAAGCACCAATGTCGGTGTCAAAACCGGCGGATCTCGGGTAGGGGGTCCCGAACTATGCGTCTAGGCCGGATGGTAACAGGAGGCAAGGGACACGAAGTTTTACCCAGGTTCGGGCCCTCTCGATGGAGGTAAAACCCTACGTCCTGCTTGATTAATATTGATGATATGGGTAGTACAAGAGTAGATCTACCATGAGATCAGAGAGGCTAAACCCTAGAAGCTAGCCTATGGTATGATTGTTGATGTGTATGTTGTCCTACGGACTAAAACCCTCCGGTTTATATAGACACCGGAGAGGGTTAGGGTTACATAGAGTCGGTTACAATGGTAGGAGATCTGAATATCCGTATCGCCAAGCTTGCCTTCCACGCCAAGGAAAGTCCCTTCCGGACACAGGACAAAGTCTTCAATCTTGTATCTTCATAGTCCAGGAGTCCGGCTGAAGGTATAGTCCGGCTATCCGAACACCCCCTAATCCAGGACTCCCTCAGTCAGATTTCAAACACACACGGCAACTTTACTTGGGCTACAAGCAAAGCTGACTTATCCAACTCTGAATAAGATTTGCTCTCATGGTCTTCACTCAAAGACATAGGATTTTGGTTAAGCATCACTTCAGTCATTCTGACTGGTTCTCTTGGACCCCACTTAACAGTACGGTGGTTCCTATGACTCAACAAAGAAAAAAAGAAAGACGAAACTGCTAAGTCTTCGCGCTCCATAGTCTTCACGCGATGTATTCTCTTGTCATAGTCTTCAATGTGAATGTCTTCACACACCACCTTTGACTTCAATGTCTTCATGCGTTTTTAGGGGTCATCTCTGGTAGGAAAACCGAATCAATGAGGGACTTCTACCTGTGTTATCCTGCAATTCTCACAAACACATTAGTCCCTCAACCAGGTTTGTCGTCAATACTCCAAAACCAACTAGGGGTGGCACTAGATGCACTTACAGGTCTCAAGGACATGAGCGATTCGGTCCCACCGAGTTTGCCTGACCAACTCGCTGTTTGCCTATTATAGAAATTGGTCTTACCGAGTTTATGTGATCGGTCTCACCAAGATTACGTTATGCCCTAACCCTAATGAAATCGTTCCCACCGAGTTGACATGTCGGTCCCATCGAAAAGCCTAACGTTCACATTTTTAACTGAATCGGTCTGACCGAGTTTCATGATTCGGTCTCACCGAGTTTGGTAGATTGTGTATAACGGTTAGATTTTGTGTGGAGGCTATATATACCCCTCCACCCACTCTTAATTTGTGGAGAGAACCATCAGAACATGCTACACTTCCAACATACATTTTCTGAGAGAGAACCACCCACTCATGTGTTGAGACCAAGATATTCCATTCCAACCACAAGAATCTTGATCTCTAGCCTTCCCCAAGTTGCTTTCCACTCAAATCATCTTTCCACCAAATCCAAATCTGTGTGAGAGAGAGAGAGAGTTGAGTGTTGGGGAGACTATCATTTGAAGCACAAGAGCAAGGAGTTCATTATTAATACACCATCTATTACCTTTTTGAAAGGATTGAGAAGAGGTGTCTAGAGGGGGGTGATTAGACACTAAGTACCAAAAGTTGCAGTTTTTAATTTCTTTAAGTTGAAGTGGAGTTTTGGCACAAGTTTAACAAACACAATACATATCAAGCAAGCATGCAAAGAGTATATGAGTAGCGAAAAGTAAAGCATGCAACTTGCAAGAATGTAAAGGGAAGGGTTTGGAGAATTCAAACGCAATTGGAGACACAGATGTTTTTGTCATGGTTCCGATAGGTGGTGCTATCGTACATCCACGTTGATGGAGACTTCAACCCACGAAGGGTAATGGTTGCGCGAGTCCACGGAGGGCTCCACCCACGAAGGGTCCACAAAGAAGCAACCTTGTCTATCCCATCATGGCCATCGCCCACGAAGGACTTGCCTCACTGGCGGTAGATCTTCTCGAAGTAGGCGATATCCTTGCCCTTACAAACTCCTTGGTTCAACTCCACAATCTTTGTCGGAGGCTCCCAAGTGACACCTAGCCAATCTAGGAGACACCACTCTCCAAGAAGTAACAAATGGTGTGTTGATGATGAACTCCTTGCTCTTGTGCTTCCAATGATAGTCTCCCCAACACTCAACTCTCTCTCTCTCACAGGATATGGATTTGGTGGAAAGAAGATTTGAGTGGAAAGCAACTTGGGGAAGGCTAGAGATCAAGATTCATATGGTGGGAATGGAATATCTTGGCCTCAACACATGAGTAGGTGGTTCTCTCTCATAAAATGTGTATTGGAAGTGTAGGTATGTTCTGATGGCTCTCTCCATGAATGAAGAGTGGGTGGAGGGGTATATATAGCCTCCACACAAAATCTAACCGTTACACACAACTTGCCAATCTCGGTGGGACCGAATTGATAAACTCGGTCGGACCGATTCAGCAAATCTAGTGACCGTTAGGGTTTTTCGGTGGGGCCGACTGGATCAACTCAGTGGGACCGATGTGCTAGGGTTAGGGTAAATCCAAAACTTGATTTGACCGATTACTCAAACCCGGTGGGACCGATTTTGGTAATAAGTGAAACAGAGAGTTGGCCAAGCAAACTCGATGAGGCCGATTGCATATCTCGGTGGGACCGAAAATATTGCAATAGGTAACAGAGAGTTTGCAAGCCCATCTCGGTGAGACCGAGATCCCATCGGTGTGATCGAACTGATTAGGGTTTCTGGCAGTGGCTTTGTCAACTGAACTCGGTGGCTCTGGATAGAAAGAATCGGTGGGGCGGAGTTGGATATTTGGTGTGGGACATATGTGGAAGTGAGAAAGTGGTTGGGGTTTTTGGAGCATATCACTAAGCACTATGAAGCAAGAACCTCATCAAGCATCACCTCATCCCCTCTTGATAGTATTGGCTTTTCCTATAGACTCAATGTGATCTTGGATCACTAAAATAGAAAATGTAGAGTCTTGATCTTGAAGCTTGAGCCAATCCTTTCTCCTTAGCATCTTGAAGGGGTTTCACATCCTCTAGTCCATGCCACTTCACTGTTGAACTTATCTGAAACATACTAGATAAAAATGTTAGTCCAACAAGAGATAGGTTGACATTAATTACCAAACCCACCCAGGGAGCACTTGTGCTTTCAATATCCCCCTTTTTGGTAATTGATGGCAACATACATCAAAGCTTTAGATAAAGATATAGAGAATAACAAGTAAAGCTTTGGAAAGATATGTAACAAGCATAGGCTCCCCCTACATGTATGCAATCATGTGAATATGGAATATAGAAGCATGTGAGAGCATAACCATGACAGAGTAGCAAAGTGTTACATGTATCTTGGCTATATGCATCAGAGCAAATGATGAAAATATGAGAAATGTACCTTCATGCTCATGAGTCCTTCTTGCAAACAGTATGTACATCAGCAAGAAATTCTCATTCACATGAATGATGCATATACTTACCTTGTGGTCTTGAGTTGGCTAGGATTGGATGAGCCTGCGTAAACAAGGTTAGATAACACAGATGCACTCACTAGCTAGAGCAAACAAAAGAAACCACAAGAGTACCAAGACTGGTATGACATGTAGAGTGAGTACAGAGTACCACGATAGATATTGACATGTCCCCAAAGAGAAAGATATGCAAGGAATTCAATGAATTTCTTTCCCTTGGATGTCTTGCTCCCCTTGGATCTAGCATGGGATACTGGGAGAGGATAGGGAACATAAAAACAGAGCTCAAAGAAACAAATGAACAGAGCTAATGCAAATAAGCACATATGAACATGTCTTTCCCCCAAGACGACATGTGGCATCTCTCCTCTTGAACATCAAGCATCTGGGATCCTTGAAGATTACTCTTTCCTGGAGTATTCCCTCCCCCTAGAGATATGATTAAGCTTTGATGTGATCTCTCTCTCCCCCTTTGACATCAATTTCCAAGAAGGGTCTTCTGGAATTTGTTGTGAATGGGTTCGGTCCTTGAATCACAGTACAAAGCATTAAGGTAAATGTGATGCTTGCAGAGGACAAGATTCATTGAGTGGAGCTGGATCAAGAATAAATCAGGAATAAATGACAAAATGTTTTTCCTGTAGTGAAATCGGTGTCACCGAGTTGTATGCTTCGGTTGCTCCGAAAATCTTCAGCTAGACCGGAGACATGAAACCGGTGGAACCGAGTTCATCATAGAGAAGAACACTTGTCACCTCAGCTCACTGGACAAATAAGATCTCACAAAGATATGCAATGGATTGGATGCAGAAAATGCAGAACAAAAAGCAAAGAAAAGAAACTAAAAGATCTAGATGAAGTTTTTTTTGAAAGGGGAAACAAATATGCATGAGACAAATGCAAGAACATAGAAAAGAACACAAGAGAACTTCATCTAGAGTTGGGCAGTGACAAAGTCACATATGTTAGAGTATATTGACTTAGGAGTCAAGTGAGATCACTTGATCATAGGTCGTACTCATCGTTTAAGCTCAAAATGGGGTTACCATTTTTCGTTTAAGTATCTTGATGTATTCACATCTTCTCGAGTTGCTTTGACTCATGACTTGGAGTAAAGCTACTCTAAGTTGGAATAACATACCTTGGGTGGCGGTGTTGATCTTGATCATGTAGTCGAACTTGTGTGGGTTGCTCAAGGTACATGTAGCCCATCAAGAGTTGGGAGCACCCTTTGGATTTTGAGTTCATCTACCTACATGGGTTAGTTTTCGCAAGGAAGAGCACTTGTGTATCCAACATGACAATCATGAAGCTCAACATAGAATTTGTCAAAGGATATGTTTGAAAGGTTTCGTGGTTCCTTGTCATCAACCACCATTGTGTAGAGACTTGGTGATGTAGAGATTGCTCAAGATGTGAGTGAGTTGCAATCTCATAGAATTAGATTCATCCAAGTACCTACAAGGATTAGATAACATGCAAGATGCAAATTTTTCAAGACATAAGATAAGCATCATAGGAGAAATATCAAGTGATTAGTCGTAAGCTCAAGTCTTGCTGGTATTCAATGGAGTTCCTACTCCAAGTTTGAAGCATCAATGATGTTCAATTCACCTCTTAACCTGCAAAACACTTTCTCATCAAGTGGTTTAGTGAATATATCCGCTAATTGCTTATAGGTGCGAACGTGCTTAAGGTTTATGTCACCCTTAGCAACGTGATCTCGAATGAAATGATGACGAACTTCAATATGCTTAGTTCGAGAGTGTTGCACGGGATTGTGAGCAATCTTGATAGCACTTTCATTGTCACAAAGTAATGGAACATGTTTCACATATATCCCATAATCTTTAAGAGTTTGGGTCATCCAGAGTAATTGAGCACAACATGAACCAGCGGCAATGTATTCCGCTTCGGTGGTGGATAAGGATACCGAGTTTTGTTTCTTGGAAGACCAAGACACAAGAGATCTACCAAGGAATTGACAAGTACCCGAAGTGGACTTTCTATCAACCTTGTCACCGGCATAGTCCGAGTCGGAGTAGCCAACAAGATCAAAGGAAGCCCCTTTGGATACCAAATGCCAAAATTTGGTGTATGTATTAAGTATCTCAATATCCTCTTCACGGCCTTAAGATGACATTCCTTAGGAGCAGCTTGATATCGTGCACACATGCACACACTTAGCATGATATCAGGACGTGAAGCACATAGATATAATAATGAACCAATCATAGAGCGGTAAACTTTTTGATCAATCGGTTCACCATCTTTGGTCAAATCAAGATGTCCACTAGTAGGCATGAGTGTAGTCATACCTTTGCATTCTTGCATATTGAACTTCTTGAATAAGTCCTTGGTGTACTTCATTTGAGAAACAAAGGTGCCTTGCTTGTTTTGCTTGATTTGCAAACCAAGAAAGAATTTGAGTTCACTCATCATAGACATCTCAAACTTCTCTGACATTAGCTTCCCAAACTTTTCACTAAACTGAGGGTTAGTTAATCCAAATATAATATCATCAACATAAATTTGGCATACAAATAGTTCTCCATTAACCCTTTTAGTAAAAAGAGTAGAATCTATTTTTCCAATTTCAAACCCTTTTTCAATAAGGAACTTGGTCAGGCATTTATACCATGCTCTAGGAGCTTGTTTAAGACCATAAAGGGCTTTGTGAAGTTTGTAGACATGATTAGGTTTCTTAGGATTGACAAAGCCGGGAGGTTGCTTAACATAAACTTCCTCCTCAATTTCACCATTTAGAAAAGCACTTTTAATGTCCATTTGGTACAAAGTGATATCATGGTGATTAGCATAGGCAAGTAAGATGTGAATGGACTCAAGTCTAGCAGCGGGAGCATATGTCTCACCATAGTCCATACCTTTGACTTGTGTGTAGCCTTGGGCGACGAGACGTGCTTTGTTTCGAACCACTTGTCCATCTTCATCTTGCTTGTTGCGAAACACCCATTTGGTACCGATGATGTTGTGGTTGTTGTCGGGCTTCTCGACCAATGTCCACACTTGATTTCTCTCAAAGTTGTGTAGCTCTTCATGCATAGCATTTATCCAGTCCGAATCCTCCAATGCTTCTTCAACCTTCATAGGTTCAATGCTAGAGATAAATGAGTAATGTTCACAGAAGTTAGCCAAACGAGGTTTAGAGCGAGTGATTCTCCCGGTTTGGATATCAATGTAGATTTTCTCCACGGGATGATCTTTAGCAATTCTTGCTCGAACTCGTGAAAGCTTTTGCTTGGGTCTTGGTTGAACATCTTCTTCATCTTGTTCTTCTTCTTGGCCTTCTTCATTGTTAGCTTTGTCGTTCTCTTGTTGTGGTGGAGAAGGAGGTTGTTGACGTTCGTCTTGGTGCACTTCCTCGTTTTCTTCATCTTGGTGTGTCCCACTCGTGGATGCTTCCGTATCAACTCTAGGATCACCTTGTCATGAGGTAGAAGCTTCCACTTGGACGGACGAGGTACTCTCCTTCACTTCCGTTGGACGAATCTTGCCAATAGACAAGTCTTGGATTGCTTCCGAGGGATCTTTGTCTCCTACATCAATTGGAAATTGCTCTACTTGCGAGCCGTTAGATTCATCAAACTTCACATCTACCGTTTCTTCAACCTTTCGGGTGAAATTGTTGTAGACACGGTATGTGTGAGAGTTTGAGCCATAACCAAGTAGGAAACCTTCATGAGACTTAGGAGCAAATTTAGAACGACGATGCTTATCAAGAATGTAGCACTTTGAGCCGAATACTCGAAAGTATCCAACTTGGGGTTTGTTACCGATGAGGAGCTCGTATGCCGTCTTGCCGAGTAGCTTGTGAAGATACAAGCGATTTGTTGCATGACAAGCTGTCTCAACCGCTTCCGCCCAAAAGTGTTTTGGCGTCTTGTACTCATCAAGAATCGTTCTTGCCATCTCGATAAGAGTCTGGTTCTTCCTCTCAACGACTCCATTTTGTTGAGGTGTGTATGTAGCTAAGAACTCATGTGTAATCCCTTCTTCGTCAAGAAAGGTGTCCACATTTGCGTTCTTGAACTCCGTTTCTTTGTCGCTCCGAACCTTCTTGATCTTCACGTCAAATTGATTTTGGGCCTTCCTAGAAAAGTTTTTGAAGATCTTTTGGACCTGCGATTTGTCATCAAGAAAGAATACCCACGTAAATCTTGAAAAATCATCAACTATGACTAGACCAAATGAGTTACCACCGAGACTCTTGTAGGCATTTGGACCAAAGAGATCCATGTGAAGTAGCTCGAGTGGTCTTCTTGTGGTCATAATGTTCTTAGCACGATGACTTCCTCCAACTTGTTTCCCTGCTTGACAAGCACTACAAAGTCTATCCTTGTCAAATATGACATCGTTAACGCCAAGGATATGATTTCCTTTAATGAGTTTGTCAAGGTTTCGCATGCCCACATGGCCTAGCCTTCTATGCCACAACCAGCCTTTAGAAGATTTAGCAATTAAGCAAGTTCTAGGTTGAGCCTTTTTAGTGAAATCAACAATGTAAAGATCTCCTCTACGTATACCGGTAAAGACCAATTTATGATTATCTCTACGAAACACTTGGCAGTCTATTTTAGTAAATAGGACATTGAAACTGAAATCAGCAAGTCTAGATACTGAAAGTAAGTTGTAGCCAAGAGATTAAACGAGCATAACATTTTGTATGGAGCTATCATGTGAGATGGCCACCTTACCAAGGCCAACCACCTTACCCTTTGAGTTATCACCAAAGGTGACATATTTTCGAGGGCCGTCGTTTTCAGCAAGCTCATGGAACATGTCTTTATCTCCGGTCATATGATCAGTACATCCACTATCAAGGACCCATTCCTTTCCTCCAGCCATGTAGCCGCGAAGGTTTTCCATAAGACCAAAGTGTCTCATCGCATCATCGAGATCATAGTCACTATCATCATCCTCATCATAGTATCCATGTTCAACATCATTTTGTGATTGATCAATTCCTAGATAGGGAAATTCATTAGACAAATGATCATTTCTATAGTTATCTTTATGAATTCTAGTAGCTCTGGAAATGATATTGCTAATGATTCCAACATCTCCTTTGGCACTTGTAAGATTAGTAAGCTCAAATAAGCAGTCACCAAATTTGGGATCATTGGAACTCATCTTAATCAAGGCAATAGACTTATGGAGGATTTCATCTAGATCTTTCAAGGACTAATTTGGAAAGAGTTCCTCAAGAAATTTCCATATGGTGTAGGCACACTTAAGAGTAGGCAAACATCCAATCAAGTTTCTAGGCAAGCCTCTAGTGATAAGATTAACAGTTCTAAGATTGTGAATCATGTCAATTGACTCATCAAGGGTAGGATGCCTGGGATCAACATGAGGTGCACAAGGGCTAGCAATGTACTTGTTCAAGTGATATTCATTGAAAATCTCAAGCATTTCATTTTTCCACTCATGAAAATATTCTCCATCAAGAATAGGCACTCTATGTCTAAGACTCCCGAAAGTAGACTCATCCATCTTCCTCCAATGGTGTTTAAACCAAGGCAATGGAGACCAAAGCTCAGATACCAATTGAAAGGATCGAGAAGAGGTGTCTAGAGGGGGGTGATTAGACACTAAGTACCAAAATTTGCATTTTTTAATTTCTTTAAGTTGAAGTGGAGTTTTGGCACAAGTTTAACAAACACAATACATATCAAGCAAGCATGCAAAGAGCATATGAGCAGCGGAAAGTAAAGCATGCAACTTGCAAGAATGTAAGGGGAAGGGTTTGGATAATTCAAACGCAATTGGAGACACGGATGTTTTTGTCGTGGTTCTGATAGGTGGTGCTATTGTACATCCACGTTGATGGAGACTTCAACCCACGAAGGGTAACGGTTGCGTGAGTCCACGGAGGGCTCCACCCATGAAGGGTCCACGAAGAAGCAACCTTGTCTATCCCATCATGGCCATCGCCCACGAAGGACTTGCCTCACTAGCGGTAGATCTTCACGAAGTAGGGGATCTCCTTGCCCTTACAAACTCCTTGGTTCAACTCCACAATCTTTGTCGGAGGTTCCCAAGTGACACCTAGCCAATATAGGAGACACCACTCTCCAAGTAGTAACAAAGGGTGTGTTGATGATGAACTCCTTGCTCTTGTGCTTCAAATAATAGTCTCCCCAACACTCGACTCTCTCTCACAGGAATGGATTTGGTGGAAAGAAAATTTGAGTGGAAAGCAACTTGGGGAAGGCTAGAGATCAAGATTCATATGGTGGAAATGGAATATCTTGGCCTCAACACATGAGTAGGTGGTTCTCTCTCAGAAAATGTGTATTGGAAGTGTAGGTATGTTCTGATGGCTCTCTCCACGAATGAAGAGTGGGTGGAGGGGTATATATAGCCTCCACACAAAATCTAACCGTTACACACAACTTGCCAATCTCGGTGGGACCGAATTGATAAACTCGGTCGGACCGATTCAGCAAATCTAGTGACCGTTAGGGTTTTTCGGTGGGACCGACTGGATCAACTCGGTGGGACTGATGTGCTAGGGTTAGGGTAAATCCAAAACTCGGTTTGACCAATTACTCAAACTCGATGGGACCGATTTGGGTAATAAGTGAAACAGAGAGTTGGCCAAGCAAACTCGGTGGGGCCGATTGCATATCTCGGTGGGACTAAAAATATTGCAATAGGTAACAGAGAGTTTGCAAGCCCATCTCATTGAGATCGAGATCCCATCGGTGAGACCGAACTGATTAGGGTTTATGGCAGTGGCTATGTCAACTGAACTCGGTGGCTCCGGATAGAAAGAATCGGTGGGGCCGAGTTGGATATTTGGTGTGGGACATATGTGGAAGTGAGAAAGTGGTTGAGGGTTTTGGAGAATATCACTAAGCACTATGAAGCAAGAACCTCATCAAGCAACACCTCATCCCCTCTTGATAGTATTGGCTTTTCCTATAGACTCAATGTGATCTTGGATCACTAAAATAGAAAATGTAGAGTCTTGATCTTGAAGCTTGAGCCAATCCTTTGTCCTTAGCATCTTGAAGGGGTTTCACATCCTCTAGTCCATGCCACTTCACTGTTGAACTTATCTGAAACATACTAGATAAAAAATGTTAGTCCAACAAGAGATATGTTGACATTAGTTACCAAAACCACACAGGGAGCACTTGTGCTTTCACTTTTGGAGAGTGGTGTCTCCTAGATTGGTTAGGAGTCACTTGGGAACCTCCGACAAGATTGTGGAGTTGAACCAAGAAGTTTGTACGGGCAAGGAGATCTCCTACTTCGTGAAGATCTTCCCAAGTGAGGCAAGTCCTTTGTGGGCGATGGCCATGGTGGGATAGACAAGGTTGCTTCTTCGTGGACCCTTCGTGGGTGGATCCCTCCGTGGACTCGCGCAACTGTTACCCTTCGTGGGTTGAAATCTCCATCGACGTGGATGTACGATAGCACCACCTATCGGAACCACGCCAAAAATCTCCGTGTCTACATTGCGTTTGCTCCCTCCTAACTCCTCCCTTTACCTTCATGTGCAATGCTTTTACATTCCACGGCTATACTCTTAGACTTGCATGTGTAGGTTGATTGCTTGACTTGTGCTAAGTTGCTAAAATCTGCCAAGACTTAAAATTGGGAAAAGGATAGATTTTTTATTTGGTCAAGTAGTCTAATCACCCCCCCCCCCTCTAGACATACTTTTGATCCTACAATTTCTTTTGCCATGCTCTGTGTATCCTTCAAGTCAGTGGATCCTTTTTTATTCTTGATTCCTGCACATTTATTTGCTGCACTTAGGTTCTTATTTTAGCTTTTCACTAATCTTGTTGTTTGATAATCTAAAAGGAGAACTTCTTGAAGGCAGAAAAGTTGTATTGTTGCCATGGTTGGGGATAATGATACATGGAAAATATGGCTGAATGATGAGTAATGGTTTCCACTTGCTTGCATAATGTAGTATTTTCATAACAATTAGTCATCAAGGTCGGTGAAATTTTCAATTTATACGCACTATTATCTCAACCAACATGTTTAGCACATTGCACGTATTTGCCTCAATTTTCAGAAAGGCAAGCTAGACGGGTTTTCATCGTGTTGTGTTCAAACATTCTAATATTTATTGGGATAATCATATTATTACATATTAATCGATGGTAATCCCAGACAACTTTTAATTGGATAATGTGATTTTTAGGATAAACATGTTAGGAATTTAGGTGCAAACAATAAAGATTGTGAATGACCCATACAATTGTTTATGACCAATTGCCAAATTTTTACATTGTTTTTCTCTATGTGCATCTCTTCAATTGGTATTTTGGTACAAATGTTCCGCAGCAACGCGAGGGGAATTAGCTAGTTGACATAGTGCCCAGTGCCAATTGTTGTTTTTACTTCATAGAAAATAAATAGCAAATGGAGTCCAAACGCAGCAAAACTTTTTGGAGATTTTTTCTAGACCAGAAGACACAAGATGGGCCAAAGAAGTACCAGAGGGGTGCCCTGAGGGGGGCACAACCCACCTAGGCGCGCCTGGGGGCCCAGGTGCGCCCTGGTGGGTTGTGCCCACATCGATGGCCTCCCGCACCGCCTCTTTGCCCTATAAATACCCAAATATTCCAAAAAACCCTAGGGGAGTCGACGAAACACAATTCCAGCTGCCGCAAGTTCCAGAACCACCAGATCCAATCTAGACACCATCACGGAGGGGTTCATCATCATCATTGGTGCCTCTCCGATGATGTGTGAGTAGTTCATTGTAGACCTATGGGTCCGTAGTTAGTAGCTAGATGGCTTCTTCTCTCTCTTTTGATTCTCAATACAATGGTCTCTCAGAGATCTATTTGATGTAACTCTTTTTGAGGTGTGTTTGTTGGGATCTTATGAACTTTGAGTTTATGATCAGATCTATTTTATCCATGTAAGTTATTTGAGTTTTGATTTCTTATATGCATGATTACTTATAGCCTTGTATTTCTTCTTCGAATCTTTGGTTTAGTTAGGCCAACTAGATCAATTTTTCTTGCCATGGGAAGAGGTGCTTTGTGATGGGTTCGATCTTACAGTGCTCAATCCCAGTGATAGAAGGGGACATGACACGTATGTATCGTTGCTATTAAGGATAACAAGATGGGGTCTATTCAGACATGAATAGATCTTGTCTACATCATGTCATCGTTCTTATTGCATTACTCCATTTTCCATGAACTTAATACAGTAGATGCATGCTGGATAGCGGTCGATGTGTGGAGTAATAGTAGTAGATGCAGGAAGGACTCGGTCTACTAATTTTGGATGTGATGCCTATATAATGATCATTGCCTAGATATCGACATGATTATTTGAAGTTCTATCAATTGCCCAATAGTAATTTGTTTGTCCGTCGTATGCTATTTTTCTCGAGAGAAGCCACTAGTGAAATCTACGGGCCCGGGGCCTATTCTTTATCATATTTGCTTTTCGATCTATTATTTGCCTCTTTTATTTTCAGATCTATTATTACAATAACCCAAAACTACCTTGTTGCATTTTTATTTATTTATTTTATTTTGCGTTCCCGCGAGATCTATTTATCCAATCTACTACAAACCAATCTATCTTTTACCCGGGGGGATTGACAACCCCTCTTATGGGTCGGGTTGCAAGTATTTATTCTTTGTGTGCATGTACTGTTTACATAGTGCTGCGTAGGTCTCCTACTGGTTCTATAACCTTGGTCGCATCACTGAGGGAAATACCTACTGTAGCTGTGCTGCATCATCCCTTCCTCTTCGGAGAAAATACTGATGTGGACACGAGCCATCATGAGACAAGGAGACTCTTTATCACCACTTCAGGAACACTTGGAAATAGTTGCTCACGCAAGATCTTGCACTTCTTGAACATAGATTCAAGGAGAAATATTGGGGACCTCTAAATAAATTGGTGGATGCATATCTTTCATGTTGATGAAAGAAAAATAAATTCTAATCAGATGATGATACCCAAACCTGGCATTGGTTAGTTGGATAGATGTTTTCCTTCATTTGTATTTTCCTTTTCTCTCTCTTTGTTGTACATATCCTTATCAATATTATTTAAATACCGTAGAACTATTGCTCTACGGTTTGAGGTTCAATCAAAACAAAAGCTAATTATAGGCCACACCAAGGACCGCTCCTCCCGTTATCCTGAGCAAAGAAATGTGAGCACCAGCTTCACACAAAAAGACGAGCACATGGGCAGCGCTTCAATTCCCAAAATGCAGCATCATGGTTGTTCCTCATGTTCATACATTAGCATCACCTTCATCATCACCCCGCACTGCTTCAATCCTTAGCATGCCATCCAAAGCTCATCCGACCACAACATTAGCATCCAAAGCAATGCTTTGTAAGGTTTCAATAGATGCCACGCGCGCATCCTTGTCCCCTTCATAGTGAAGTCATGTTCAATATATTTAATCAACACATTATTGGGGAACGTAGTAATTTCAAAAAAAATCCTGTGCACACGCAGGACCATGGTGATGCATAGCAACGAGAGGGGAGAGTATGTCTACGTACCCTTGTAGACCGAAAGCGGAAGCGTTTATCAACGCGGTTGATGTAGTCGTACACCTTCACGATCCGTCCCGATCAAGTACCGAACGTACGGCACCTCCGCATTCAGCACATGTTCAGCTCGATGACGTCCTCGCCTTCTCGATCCAGCAAGAGGGGCTAAGCAGTAGATGAGTTCCGGCAGCACGACGGCGTGGTGATGGTGTTGGTGAAGAACAATCTCCGCAGGGCTTCGCCTAAGCACTACGAAAACTATGACGGAGGATAAACTAGAGGGGACGGGGTAGCCGGCACACGGCTTGGTGTTTCTTGATATGTCTTGGGTGCTAGCCCTACCTCTCTATTTATATGTTGAGCCTTGGGCTCGAAACTTGGAGTAAAAGCCTCCACAAAGTTGGTTTCACCCGAAAGGCAAGAGTCCTTCTCGGACTCCAGGGCCAGACGCCAGGGTTCCCAGCGTCTGGACCCAAACGCCAGGGACCCTGACGTCTCACCCCTGGACTCCGCAAAACTTCCTTTTGCGCTTTCCAAAAACCTTGTGGGCTTTCCCCATTGGCCCAAATAAAGTGTTCTCGTACCCAAACATTTCGGGAAACATCCGGAACCCCTTCCGGTGAATTCCGGAACCCTTCCAGAGACCAAACACTATTATCCCATATATCAAACTTTATTTCCGAACTATTCTGGAGTTCCTCGTCATGTCCATGATCTTATCCAGAACTCCGAACAACATTCGGTTACCAACATACATAACTCATAAATACTATATCGTCAACGAACGTTAAGCATGCGGACCCTACGTGTTCAAGAACTATGTATACATGACCGAGACATTTCTCTGGTCAATAACCAATAGCGGAACCTGGATGCCCATATTGGCTCCTACATATTCTACGAAGATCTTTATCGGTCGAACCGCATAACAACATATGTTGTTCCCTTTGTCATCGGTATGCTACTTGCCCGAGATTCGATCGTCGGTATCTCAATACCTAGTTCAATCTCGTTACCGGCAAGTCTCTTTACTCGTTCCGCAATACATCATCCCGCAACTAACTCATTAGTTACAATGCTTGCAAGGCTTATAGTGATGTGCATTGCCGAGTTAGCCCAGAGATACCTCTCCGACAATCGGAGTGACAAATCCTAATCTCGAAATATGCCAACTCAACAAGTACCTTCAGAGACACCTGTAGAGCACATTTATAATCACCGAGTTAGGTTGTGACGTTTGGTAGCACACAAGTGTTCCTCCGGTAAACGGGAGTTGCATAATCTCAGTCATAGGAACATGTATAAGTCATGAAGAAAGCAATAGCAACAAACTGAATGATCAAGTGCTAAGCTAACGGAATGGGTTGTAACACTCCGAGACCAATGTGCCAGGTGTCTTCCAGTTATTCGTTGTTGTTGCCTTGTCATTTGCTTGCGTGTCATGCATTTCATATCATGTCATCATGTGCATCGCATTTGCATACATGTTCGTCTCATGCATCCGAGCATTTTCCCCGTTGTCCGTTTTGCAATCCGGCGCTCCTATGTCATTCGGTGTACCTTTCTACCTCTTTTCTTGTGCGGGTGTTAAACGTTTTCGTATTGGACCAAGACTTGTCATGCGGCCTTGGTTTACTACCGGTAGACCGCCTGTCAAGTTTCGTGCCATTTGGACTTCGTTTGATACTCCAACGGTTAACCGAGGGACCCAAAAGGCCTAGTGTGTGTTGCAGCCCAACACCCCTCCAAAGTGGCCCAAAACCCACCTAAACCTCCTCCATCATCTAGGTCATTCGATCACGATCGCGTGGCCGCAAACCGCACCTCATTTGGAATCTCCTAGCTCCCTCTACCTATATATATGTGGCTCTCCCCAAAAATTCGCGGTGCAAACCCTAGCTTCTCCTACCTCGCGCCACCGGACAAAAATTCCACGCGCCCGGACATGTCCAGCCGCCGCCCCAGCCAATCCCGTGATGCCACGTCATCTCACCGGACCTCCTCTCTCCTCCCCGCCGCCGAAGCCCGCCGGCCCAGATCCGGCCCGCGCGGGGCCGAACCGGGCCAGATCCCGCGCCCCCGCCTGCCCGTACGCCGCCTCCTTGCGCCTCCTCGCACTGCGCCTTCGCCGCCATCGCC